>NW_010559631.1:142272-187882 GCF_000687285.1 Phaethon lepturus
CAGCAGGAAGAACAGGGACAGAGGAAGAAAGGGGTTGGGACATTGCTCAGACACTGGCTGGCAGGATATGGTGCATCACTTCTTGGTTTTTGGTTTCCCCCCCTCCCCGTCCTTCTGTTATTCAATTGTCTTATTTCAACTTACAAGTTTTCTTGCTTCTGCTCTTTCTATTCTCTTCCCCCATCCTGCTGCAGAGAGAGTGAATGAGCAGCTTGTGTGGGTGCTTAGCTGCTGGCTAGGGTGAATCCACCACAGTTGTGCTGCATTTTTCTGCTAAACACAGTATATACCAGTGAAACAATGATTTCTGCTGAGAAAAGCAGCAAATACCTCACAGTATAACTTGATCCTTAATGGAGAACAGATCATGTGACCACTGGAGAAAAGGCAAAACTTCATCTGTGTGAGACGGAGGAGAAAACCTCAGCGGGCTGCAATTTTTCTCTTGAATTTACTGAGGATGGAGGGTTACCCCAAAACTCTCTGTCCAGTTACATACACAGTTCAAAGAAATTCAAACCATCTGCAACCAGACTTGGAACAACACACAGCACAGCACCAAAGGGGTTAGAAAGCATGTTCTAACACTATATATATGCTACAGGACAGACAGATTTTTCATTTCTGTTACAGAAATTCATTGGAAGTATTTGTATGAGTAACTATTAGCTTTTCAAAGAGATTTAGAGTGGAACACTGCCACGCACTCCAGTGAGATGAAGGTTTAAACTCTGTCTTGGCTCTATCCACACATAAAATCCCACTGATTTCAACACAAATGAGCACCAACAAGAAGTGATATCAGCAGCATATACTTAAATCACTCTCTAAGAATTGGGAATACTTGATAAAATTAGCAGAGTTGCAGCCAGGGGCAAAAACTTTGCAATATTGGAAGTACGCTGTGAAGCAGAAATGATGCATCCACACCAAATAACAACTCTTTCCATGATTCTTGCTTGTTCTCTCCTCTTACTACATTTAGGAAATCGAAGTGATTTAGTGTAAAAGAGCAAAGATGGGAAATGGACTGCAACTCTTCAGAAAAAGCCTAGGAGGCTAATGAACCATTATGGTAAAAGCTGAATAAACTGAGATCCTGAAAAGAAACTGGAGGTACATTTCAGATATGCATGAAGACGATCAAAAAACCATTTCACATAGACTGTTATGGTCAAGTAGGGCACTTCGTGTAATTGTATCCAGCTATACAACTTAAATGAAACAAACCTTTCATTTGACTTTCAAAAGCATTAAGCATTTTAGGAGCTGCCTTGAAGACAGCCAAATAATGTTCCTGGAGATATTTCCAGCTAATTTTTAAAAGCCGACAGTTTCAGTTATTAGAAAACTAGGCTCAGCTATTTCCTCAGGGGAAGGGGGAAAGAGCAAAAAAACCCTAAAACTTTTTATCATTGAGTCAAGTAAGATGACTTACTAAGGGGTTTATTACAGATATTGAAGTGGCTGGTTAAAAGCGACAACTTACAGGGAATCCTTACGTTCTCTCAAGACCTGAAGTTTCCTGACTCACACATATATATCACATGGAAGTTTAGCTATTGTTATCAATATTTCTAATGTTGATTTTAATTCTGAAAAAGACCAGGTCAGTGTTTGTAGAAAATTAGACCCTCATTCTGCAAACACATAATTCAACTGAGACTACTCATGCACATAAAAATAAACCACAGATGTAATTGCAAGATCAGGGCCTGACTGATCCAAAAGTAATAAAGAACAGAATAAAGAAGAATCTAAAAAGCTCCTTCGGATCTCCTGTAAGTGTCTGAACCTACAGAAATTAAAAGACATCAAAACAGGACTAAAACAGGGTCTTGTTGGGAGAAAGCAAAGTTTAGAAAAACAAAACAGAACAAAACAACAAACCACACTACACACACACAAACCAAACAAACAAACAAAAAGAACATGAAAAAAGTTTGTCTAATCATTATCCAGAAAGGACCACCTGTATTTCCTTACCTTGGTATCGTATAATCACAACAATTCTTTGGGATAAATTATCAAGAAAATTCCAGAAGTCTAATGATTATGTTTTGATTAGCTTGTCCTATACATCAGACAAGGAAACAAAATTCCCATGCAAAAACACGACTATTTTTAAAGCACAGAATAGGCACTTACAATTAAATTTTCAATTCCTCACAAGCATTCTCAAAAGGTTTTTGTTGGGTTTTTTTTGTTGAAGTGAATCACACATTTCATATCTTGAAATAAAAACAACAAATATTTCACAAAATTAATTATTTAGAAGAACAGAAGGCAAGTATAACCCAAGTTAAATGCCTAAGAAAATTTAAGGCATTTAGAGACATGCCAAAGACAACACAAACATTTGTCTGCTGTCCCAAACCTTAACATTAGAGCAGTTAAGAATAAATGTGTCAGAGAAAAACAGGACAGTCTGACTAGATTGTTTGTAGCCTGCATATTTCTTAAAGTTTCTAGCTGCTGTTACAGTATAACAAAACAAACAAAATCACCACCTATTTTAGACACCAACTATTTATTATACTGCCTGAATGCTAGGGTATCTTTTTCTTACTTTGATGAGGGTTAAGATTAAAAGAGGCTTCGAGATAGAGGTAATATCTTTGGTTAAACAAACATATAGCTGAAAAAACTAGTCAAGCTTTTAAAAGCTGTTTTCGAAGATAAACACAAGTTCATAAATACTACTTAGTATTTATTTAGGCACATATCACTTTGACCACCTTGAAAAGAAATGTTGGTACTACAAAGCACGAGTGTAGGTGTACCCTCCCAACCTGCATCTATTTGTCATTTAGCCTATAGAAATCAGTAATTTCATTCCTTGCAACTCGGACAGGAGTTTATTTGATTCCGTAACTGAATAAAGTAGGATATAATGTACCATACAACATAGCAGAGTCAAGAAAATGAGTCTGTGTGCTTTCATTTGCTTCAATATCACTGCTGAAGCAAATGGAAGTGCACTATCATTGCAGAACAGAGTTTGTATGCCGTGCTATGCCAGGCTTCACAACCACCAATACCAGCGACTAATTCAAAAGCATTTTAAATAACTGAAGGTCTTACAGTTAAATGATCATTTTTAAGAGTGAAATTTCATTCTTGCACACCACTCGTACACCTTTATCAGTGTGGAACAGCAGTGTCATCCAATGGTCTGGCAGGTTAAACTATATTGTATATTCTTTTAGAAATCTCCACAGAGACTCCTCAGCCTCATTTCTTATTTATAAGTCTGGAGTTAGAATTTCAATGAACATGAGCCAGAGTATCTGCTTGTGCAGAAGATTAGTAATACTCAGTTTAGAGTTTATAATAGCAACAAAAGACTGAAAGAAAATTGAGATACTTGTGTTACAGTAAGAAAAGTCACAACTTTTTTTTTTTTAATAGCTACAATACGTTCATTATCAGAAAATAATTTAGCAAGTTTAGAAAACGGAGTTTGATTGCAGTTAGCAATGCTCTGCTACAAACATTTCAGATATCAGCACGCCACCATATTTTACTTACGAATCATCAACATTCAGATAACACTAACTACCAAGCCGAAGAAAATTCAAACAGGCAGCTTGTGTGGTAATGGAGAACATCTTTTTCAGAAGCAGTTCCAGATTTCACAGTGCTTTGTGTTTCCTATTTCAATATCAAAAACTAGGAGTGGGCAGCCAAGCAAAGGTAGGTAGAGGTGACCAACCCATTCTCCTGCACGGAGAGGACACACACTGTAGCAAATACGCTGTGCCAATGAGGTAAGCTTATAATTCATTTATGCCAAATGGTAGCAGCAGAGAAGTGCAGAGGTATAAAACCTAAGATATAAACCAGAAGATATCTAGATACCTTGGCATACACCTCCACTTGGAGCAATTATCAGTAATGTTAAGTAGGACAGAGTCCATACGGAATTCATGTGGCATTAAAGCACTAACATGGCTTCCCCGCCCTGAGCTAGTATGCAACAAGGTACCTTAGTATCTCAGAATTGCTTTAGAATCTCCAATCCTTAACCACATTTGCACCTTCTGAATGTGCAATAGGACAGGAAATGAAATGCCTCGTGCTGGATGCTGAGGATGTCTTTGAATGATCGAGACAAACTGTTCCCTTCTGAGAAGTTGAGTTTGCACAATCCTCATTTTCAGATTCTCTTTTCCATTCTTAATTCCCTATATTATACCTCAATATTTAAAACCCTCTAGACAGAATACTTGAGACTGAATATGCAGGAAGGCAGTACTACATTTTTCTACCCAATTCATTCATAAGACATAGTGTATATACACCCTGTTAACCATTGTTACATTTTTCACTGAAAAATGATAATTTCCATGATCATTCAAAAAAGCTGGGTTCATCTTCAGCAAACACAGACAAATATATACATTTTATGCACATATTCTTTTCAAGTCCAGGCTCACTATGCTATGCCAGAGACTTGCAGAAACTGGAAGATAAAATACTTAAAAGAACCTCTGCGTTAAAGAAGAGACTGTTACACAGGGAATCCAGAGTATTACTGCAATCATCACATCCTAAATGCAAAACACAAGGTCTGCCAAACCAAAAGGGTTGCAGGTGTGGTATAAGAAAACCAAATAAAATTTGAGATTCTGAACTCCAGTGTGAACAGAAAAGATAGAGAATTGCAGAATAAACCAAGATAAAAAGACTTGCAGACAATTTATGACTCTAAGGCAAATGCATAAAAATGACACAATGGGACTGAAATGGAAGAAAAAGCCTAAGAATTAATACACAGTAATATCTAGGAAGGTAACATTAACATTATTTGAAAGATTTTGGAATATGTATGTCAAAGACAATAAAATTCGTAACTGTAACCTATTATATGAATGCCACCTCTCAACGTTTTTCTTACAAAATTTTACTTACACATAAAATATATTGAGACAGAGAATATTGAATAATTTAGCAACAGACAAAATCCCATATAGGTGTATGTTTGACAGTGAGAATGACATATCATAGCTTGACTACCATCAACTTTAGCAATACTCCAGTTTATACCTACATTATAATACAATACTTGAGCATCTAAATGTAAATTCCCACATAGAATTTACATTCTTCTAACCTTTTTAAGATACACCACAGTGAAGTTTTAAGTGTGGAAAACAAAGGTAGAAGTAACTGTTCATTCATCAATTTTAAGTTACTACAGCTTATTTAATAGATCTTTAATCAATTAAGAAAAACCCTTTTCAACTAAAAACCCCGCTTTTTTTTTTTCTATAGTATACAGATGTTTGTTCAAACTTGACGTCTCTTTTCTAGAGCTTCAGGGGCTTTTTCAGAAGTAGTACTTTGTTCCTTCCCAGGTGTCAAATAGGTATTTCCCATAAAGGCAGTAATTTTTATTGATCTGCCTAATTGTTCTAACTGCTGTTCACTTTCCAACAAATATTACAGTGAAGCATAAACAAAAGCAATGAACTAGCCTGGCCTATAAAGAAAATCACTCAAATTTCTGCATACAACTGATTTGTATCGAGCACGTAAAATACGCAATAGCATTTTTTAAGAGAACTGTATGTAATTTTCACCTGAATAGCCTTTTATGATTTTTCAAATCCTATGGGGTTAATAACTCTTAAGCCTTTACTAGAAAAGGCACTTTAAGTGTCTTTAAGAAGAAATTGTTGCATGTTGTCCTCAAAGCATGAATCCAAGTGAAAAATCTTAAGACCCCTTTTGACTTTATGCTTCTGGATCAACTTTAGGCTTCTGCACCAAGCACGACACATGCATGTAGGTTTGGGTTTTCTAAGTAGTATCAGTTACTCAAAAACACACAGGTTAGAAAGTATAACAGATATCTTAACCCCAGATCTCCAGATGTGCAAAGGAATAAACTTACACATCTACGTAGAACTGCAGGCGGCAGCCTACATTTTGGAACTGAACAAATCATTCTTGACAATGCAATCACTAATGTTACATGCAATTTAAGATTGCCTTAATTAGTCAAACCAATTGCTCTGAGTAATCCTATCTAAGAGTAAAATAAACATGAGAGAATATAAAAATTATTTTCAAATATACCCTTCTGGTTTTTTGCTCATTTCCAGATTCTCCCTTTTCCACTAACATGTTTGATTAAAAGCATTTACTTTCACAACAGGAACTTATGGATTTGAAAAAAATACCGTTGGCACTTAAGTTTCCCCTACAAATCCCAGTTACAGAGCAGATCCTAATCTTCTACAGAGCCCCTTACCTGAACAGCAAATGAGACAGCTATTGAATAGCATACGAAGAACAAGAGGAGTGGAAAAGAAAAGGTCCTGACCCAACCACTTCAATAAACAACAGCGACATGCAGATCTGATCAATCTCACTTAACTGTAGCTTTGCTAACTTTTAGCAGTCACTAAGTAAATCTAATGTATTCTATAGTCCTGGATTGTAAAGCCACAGACACACAATGACTGATGACATTTTTTGTCACTATGCTTATGCTTTAGAGTCCCACAGTAAGCTGCAACTGCTATTTATCCTCAGTCCATCTCCTTAAAGCACCCACTGGTGAGTAGACTGATCAGCTGTTTGATTCCCTGAGTGATGATCTTTTCTGCAATCAGAATCAGTGTGAGCCGCCATCACCAAGTGAATCAACTGACTAATTTAAAAGTACTTACCTGTATCACAGTTCTGGACTAAGCACTAAGAAATGCATAAGCAGACTTCTTCCAGTTCCAGACACCTCAGTGTGCTCTCCACATTGTGACCTAGGCATGTTCTGTGACTGCAAAAACACAGTCTACCCAGACCAACATGTTAATGTATAAAAAAAAAAAAAAAAAAAAAAGAACTTTCCCCCCCCACAGTGGAAGTAGCTAATGCCCTGTGGGTTTTTTTCATTGTAGAACCCTCCCCATAAATGCAGATCTCTTCTGCACATTGCCTCATTTAACATACTATTTCCACTGCAGTTTGAGCCAGCCCCTCAAGCAAATGGATAATAAATGGTTTCCTCAAAACCATTTACAGAAGAGTGTTACTACTATATATTTAAGCCTCATTTAAAACACTAAAATGTAAACATGACTCCTTACTCCAACTGGATGGCAACAGAATATTAACTTGCTTGCTTTAACAGTTCATTCAGGATGTGCAAGCATACAAGGCAAGAGAAAATAATTCAAAGAGCTAGCTGCAATCCTACTGAACCAAAAGATCTTAAGAACTACTTTTATTCTTCAGACAAGAAGAAACATGGAGCAAAATAAGCAGTGTTTGCAAGTTAGTATAAGCATGAATTAAAGATAAGACAATATCCAGCCAGACACAAAGAAAGCCCACAGATCTGATACTACTTTTAAGTACCTTTTTAAAGCCTTTATCTTTATCCAAAGTACCTGGTTTCTGTAACTTCTCCATATTCCCACTCAGGCAAAATAATGAAAAAACCCTAGGTCACTCTCTCCAAAGATCCAATACTTATTTAGTTTATGGTAACTGCAGCTATACCTACATGGTGGACCAGATCTTCAGGAAGCAATTAATTGTGGAAACACCAAAAGAGTGGTTTGATACACTAAGTGTAGTAGTATTTGCACAAAATTAGAGTAGCTTCATGGCAAGTTAAGTGGAACTACATACAAAGTTTTAGTTCTTTGTATATACTTATTCAGTGCCAGGCTGGTAGGCTTAGTCTTATTATAACACATGACACAAGGGAAAAAAAGCAACAACATTGTAAGTACATAATGAATGGGAGGACACATTAGACTACTTATCCCTCCCATGAGATTACCATTCCCAGTCATTTAAAAATGACAGTTTAAGTAGCTCAGTGTTGTACTGTTATGCCACTTAGTCCAATTGAGCACTTGATGTTTAACGTACAAAATTCGCAGGGCAACCTCCTCTCTGTATTTGCTTATTACTTTCTTGCATTATGTAAAATACTGAGTAAGAGCTCTTCTGCTGATGGACTCCGTGCTACACCTCTGCTCATCTGAAGTTAACTCAACATGCAATTCATAGAATACATCCGTTTTGTTATCAATAGCTAACTCCAGAGGCATGACAGATGTTTCAAGACATCATTAGTTGATCATGAAATTCCAGCTGGCTGCTAAATGGAAATAAGCTTGTTTCTTTTGCTACAAAGATACTCACAGGCAGACTTTGCTTAAAAGAAACACACAGTAATTACTCATACATTGGGATCTTTTGCACAGTGTTCGTGTGGGGAACTGAATCTCTGGAACACAATGGTCGGTTGCTGCTCAGCTGAGGATAGGTATCTCCATCGCAAGGGTCCTTGCAATAGCATCTTCAGTTGGGTCAGGTGAGACTGCCTGAGCTATTGTTTTTACTGAATTCTTACAATCCAGCTGGGCTGTGGTCCAACAGGAGTATTCCAGCATTTGAATGAGCCATTGCTATTAGTGATCTTAAACTATGTATACACAACATCTCCCAATTACCATACCTGACCTGTATGACCATTCCTGCACCTACAAGAACAGTTTCTAGAGGCTATTTAAAAGTATCTGTGTAAAGTGTAGTAAGTTTGACAGCAAGAATCACATACAGGGGTTTCCAAGACTACCACACACTCTGCCCAAGGAATTAATCAACACATCTCAAGTATGCATGCAGTGCTTGTTAACTGGTCTATATGAACAGTAGGAGCTCCATGGGACCATCCAAATTCCTCAGGAGTTCTTTTAACAATTAGTGAAGGCTTGCTGTGACGGTGGCCAGGGAGGTTGAGTCACCTTGTCTCAGTGGTCTCCAGCCCAGACACTGTCATCTCCAGCCAGCCACTGTCTCCCATGTGCGGAGACCAGCTGGGGGACTCCTGGACCACTCGGGGAAATGGGACTAAGTGTGTGCAGACAGGCACAGCTGTAACACCCAGTTGCACCACAGTTATAACTATATGGCAAACATGAACTTCATCTTCATGCCACAATTATACCTTCCATCTCAAAGATCTTACCACACCTTTTCCTAGCTTGAAAGAATAATTACAAAACACAATTCTCTTTGAAGAGAATTACCAGGGTAATTACGTAATAAAGCCCTTTTTTCTTCCTGAATGCACAAAATGGCTAGGAAGCTTTCCATGGCTCTCAAACACTCCTCATAATATTTTCCTATTTGAACTAGCATTATTCATATATCTCCTATGCAGCATACTGACCTAAGGCAAGTCTGAAAGTAAAGTGTTGCGATGAAAATCGTAAGGCTTAAAACATCAAATTAAGACCATATTACAAGTTTACAGTTTGCATATCTTTGAGCTATACTCAATGCTCCTATTTTAGGCTGTAAATCACTCTAAGATTTTTCTTTTTTTGAATTTATGGGCTCTAAATATTTGGAGTAGATTTCTTGTTACGCTTATTTGTTCTGTCTTTATCACTTAAATAAAGTGACCACTTTATTATCACTCTACTTAAAATGTTGGTAGAGTTTTATCTTAATTAACTTCCGTACAGAATGTCAGGACAAGGAGAACACGCAGTAGCTCCTGACATTTGGAATGGTTGAGAAAACAAATTTGTTCAAATTTGTTGGTTTGGGGTTGTTGTTTGTTTGTTTGTTGGGGTTTGTGGGGTGGGTTGTTTTTTTTTTAATGTGCATCATACACTGTTGGTTTTTTGTTTGGTTGGGGTTTTTTATACATAGCTTAAGAAAAATTCTAGCACCTCTAAAAATATCAATCACAGAAATAAATATAAATCTGAATATATCTACGTCTAGTCCAGAAGAGTATCAAATGAAAACACTGCATACAGGAGGCTGAGCTGACCATTTTTGGTCCAGCTGCCTTATGACTTATTAGCTGTATTTTTCTCTATCTGAATAATAGCAAGATTTATTCTCCAGACAAATGTTAGCATTTTCCTCTCTGATGGTTTTTAGCCTGTTATTCTACAGAAAAAAATTAAATGAAACAAAACCTGCTTGTCTTCAGGCAGTCACAATCACCTCTATAATTCTATAAATATCCTCTGCACAATAACTCATGGCATATATAAAAGCAATGACAAGGTCACTTACTATGAACAATTCATGACTGGTTACCCTAGCAACAGAAATGTGTGGCTACAAGGGAAAAGGATGTTTCCATTATGTGACTCATGATTTCTCCAGAAGGGTTTACCTAAAAAGTCTCAGACTCCAGATGTTTCTCACTTTCTCTAGTTACACACCAATAGGTAGCCCACTTGTTTCAGTGGAGTTACAGTGAATTTATACTAGCATAACTGAAAAGAAAACCTGACATGTGACTGATAAGGAATTTAATTCTATTTTAAGCAATGATGTCTCAAAATCTAGCATGAATTTGATCCATCTCTGTGGGTGAGCATCTTCTTCGGAGTTAGAATTCCTAGTTCGCATTCAGTATTAGTTATGAGTCCAAATACAGTTCACTTTCAATTAATATTCCCTACTTTGTCACCTTTCAACTAAAAATAAGCAGAGAATCAGCAATTTGCATGTCACAATGGTCTTCCAAGTATTCAATAGGACTTGTGCAATTAATTTATTACTTTAGGACTTAAAAAGCTGACTAACTTTGGAGGCTCAGCGGAAGCAAAGGTTTTCTTGGAAAGCCTATGGTGCTGGAATGCCTTTTCTGCTCTGAATCAACCTCTAAAGCTGAAGCGAGCTTCCACAGCGGAGGTTTTATAACAAGAGTAGGTAGTCAGTACGTCACCGATCAAAACCGATCTTGACAAGTACTTCAGCAATAACCACGTTTCTTCTGAATTATATAATCAAAACAAATTCCACCATAAGTATGCATGCGTCTTGCTACATCAGAATAGGAATGGCAGTCTTAGGAATGCGTAGCTGCTCCAAGTCTATGTACAGAAGAAGAATAAATGACAAGATAACCACAGCCCACTCACATCTTTCATTGCAAAAGGCAATGTTTCTCAGGTACCCCAGAAATGAGAAGAAGCAATAAAGCAGTAGAGACCGTAGTTAGAAGCCACAGATGAATCACTGTTACTGTGCTGTAAAAAAGCTCTCTTCTGTATTTGAGAAAAGGTACACATGAAGCCATCACTAGCATCTACAAAGCACTAGGGTCTCTGCAAATGAGGAATAAAGAGTTTTCAGCCTCTCTCAATCATAACTTTTTGTGATGCCACTCTCCAGCTGCCTCCAAGACAACTATCATGTCAAATTCATACTACTGAAGAAGGAATAGGTATCATAAAGCGGCAGACCTACAGATATCACAGATTGTCTGCTTCCAAAACTGGTATCACATACTCTGCCTTGGCAAAGTGTAACAAGACTTACAGTGAAGAAATAATTGATCTACTGATAGCAAGCAGGAAAAAAAAATGCTTTGTGGTATGATCCAGTTTGAAATTATGTGAAATAAGAGATCTTAGTTTCTCAAAGCACCTGATATAGCCATAAAGAGGCATGAGGACAATTTGATCTTGTTAGGACAGCAAGCAAGGGATTCTTAACATACACAGAGTTCTGCAGCATTTTTGCTTCTCATCATAAATTTAACTTTGGGAAACAGACTGATGAAAAACCTGATGGATGCATCACGGTTTAATTTCCACAGGTGATTGCAGCATTGTTTCATCAACATTTCATCCCTACAGATGGTTTTACAGCCATTCCTATGGATGGCCTATCCACAGGAAACACAAACTCAATGCAATTCCATTCTGAACAGTGGCCCACAATGGAACCATACCGAGAACCAGAAAGAGGCTACTAAGACCCTTAATAGTTCAAAATAAAACATCTTGAGGGCAACCTAGTGGCTCTAACAGAAAACTGCAGTCACAGTGTGAAAGTGCAAATACAAAAGTTTTGAGAAATATGGATACTACAGAGAATGACTGATAATTGAAGTGAGTTTATAACACATTAATAGTGCAGCAAAGTAAACTTTACAGGAAGCAATACACTGTGAGTTTCATATGCACTAAGTCAGTACCACTTCTTATTTTGAGGAAAATATCTGCTTAGGTGAAGTCTTCCAGTGCTGCAGAAAAATGTTGCCGAACATAGAGAACATTATGCTTGTTGAAGACTATAGATTTCTCTACCTTCCCAGAGTAAAGGAAGTAACTATCTTGAAATTAGTATTGCTAGTTAGCATCAGATTCAATGTCCCAGTATTCAGATAAGAATTTCCTACTTTCCTATAAATGTAGACTGTCTTTTATTCTTCTTTATGAAGGCCTGCAATTCAAGGCAAGGTCTGCAAATCAAGCCAGCATTAATCTTTTCCATACACCACTGCAAATCCTGAAATTACAGAAACTTATTGTAGTACCTTACTTGTGGAGTCCAATATTGAAATGTGACTTTGCAAACAAATGGCACACAGAATAATTTTGGCTCTATTGCTTCTCAATGGCTTCTCAGCAATTTTAAAGATGCCATTAAAGTAATGTGTTTCCAACTGCTGTCCTTCAAATTTGATCCGCTACCTATAAATTGTGTAGTAGGAGAGCTCTCTATACAGGGTGAATTTATGGAAGGATGTCCAAAGAAAAGGAAGAACTGACAAAGCAAAAATGCCAACAGAGCATTTGGCAATGGCTACATACATGTAGGTGAAGCTACTTTAAGGTCCTAGAGCACACAGGGTAGGACCAAGACAACAGAAAATACTCACAGGAAGAGATAACCACAACTTTCACTATTCTGATCAAAACCAAAATGGGCATCAGGTTTGGGTTTGCTTTTTCCCCTGCTTGTTTAACTTGGAATGATTAGACTAATGTTCAGAAAAAAGGAAAAAACACAGAATTTGTTACTTCAATCCAAAACAAATGTTGAATGAATTACTATTAGCATGGCATTAAATCATTAAATCACACTAGGAAAGCTGCACCAGTTATGCTAAAAGGAGGTAGTGTTAATTAAATTAGAAGAGCATGCATAATGAGATGTAGCAAAAAAGTAAAACTGCTTGGGATGAAACTCTTAAATGACTGACTATTCTCAGAGTTTGCTTTTTTAAAGTACACGGGACATCCACTCAACATCCACATCAGAAATAAAAAGCAGCTATTCTGATCATTTCCTAAATAACACTCAATTTGAAAATAGATGCTACGTGATAGAACTGTCTCTACAATTCAGACAGGTTTTACTGCTTAAAGACAGAACAAAACATAAAGAGAACTGAAAAAGCAAAGTAAAGGCAAAGGCAATAACTAAACCCCTAAACATGCATTAACCATCTGATCTACTATGTTATTCTCAAAATTGTTCTGAAGTTTGTTTCTAAGAGTTTATAAAACCAACAACTTTGTCCAAATTAAGACTGCTGGAAGATGAAGCGAAACTTTTCAACTGCAAATTTCCTCCCCTTGTTCAACAGAATATTCCTGTCATAATTAACAAGATCAATAAGATTATTTTATGCTCTTCATAGAGTGAAACTGCCCAAGTCTCTGTACTATGAAGTGCAATGTTAATCCCTTGTATTTCAGACAGAGGAGACAGATATGAAACAAGAACTGCCTAAAAATTCTACTATAACCTCCTAAAAACTCTCCACCTAGAAGGAAGAATAAACTCCTTTAAAAAAGTATTTATTAAATTTTAAGTCAGTTTCATGATTGGGAAGGGACTAACTCTAATTCTCAAACTCCTGAGCTGGAAAGACTAGAATTATTAGTTCTTCACATTTCAATTTGCAAGGTTTGCTAACTCTCTGCAACTTGTGTCAGAGATGTCACACTTTCACATCATAAAGGGAACTCCTAAAAATAGGCTTGTTTTTCCATTACCAGAAGACAAGACAGGAGGGGAGAAAAGCCTTCAGACTGGCTGCTAACCTCATTTTGGTTTTCCGTCTTGTTCTCCTAAAATGCTCCATTATATTTGGATATTATATGCAATTATAATACGTCTGACCTGATGTCTAGACCACATCTGCCGTTTTGAGTATCTATATCAATAACAAAGAGCAAGCCGATGAAATATGAAAATTCCCTGCCACCTCTTTCACCAGTATGAAGATCACAAAATTTAAATCATCAGAAAATTCATCAGGTCGGTTCAGTCAGAGGATTTTCTTTACCAAAATGTAGCTTTGGTCTTCAACTGTGGAAGGAGATGGGTCTTTCATCTCCCCCTACTCAAGGATTTTCTTAATCACCTAGCACTTCATCAAATATCTATAAATCCAAATCCTCTCCCGTTCTTTCCAAACCATTTAATACCAGATACAAGTTATTGAGATACTATAAATTGCTTTTCCTCTATCAAAAAAGAAGGAAAAAAAAAGAACAGTTATTTTCAGTTATTTGCTACTCTTGGAGAGGGAAGCGTAAGCTAGTATTTTATTCCATATCTATTTTTTCTTCTATCAAACAATGCTTGTGAAATAATCCAACATCAAATTGAACCCAAAGCACTACAGCCAACAAACAAAATCAGTATCTTTCCCTCTGTTTTCTCAACCATTTTAAATGTCAGTCCTGGGTCCATAATTAATAGAGTTCTACAAAACAAGCAAAGTTCAGGTTTGCTTTTCTCTTACATATCAATGCACATAGTCATAAAGGCACATTATAGATACTGCCTTCAAAATTTTGAATTGTGCAAGGAACACTTACAATTTTTCTTCTTTGTCTTCAAAACATTGGGGAAATACTTTCCTTAGACACTTTTCTTTGTCATGCTAATAAGCCATCCTGGTCAATAGGTTCTTGCAGTGTGAGGTATTTGCAGCATTACAGCAGGCTTCACACTGATAAAAAGCCACCCTGAAAACATATCACAAAACACACAATCATCTGTCACTATAAGTTATCCAATTGTAACTACAGGGGGTATTTTTAAGCAGGCAGAATGTAATTGCCTACTTGGAATTCTGCCAAGACACTGGAGCTAATTATTTTTTAAGGATTAATTTAGTGCTTGCATGAAAGCTGAAGGATCAATAGCAAACGAAGATGAAGTCAGTTTATTCACAGACTAGGTATGGTGCTAGCTGTGGTGATGCAAAGTTCCCTGCTGTGCCCTGACAATATACCATTTTCCTAAAACTGGAGGGGGATGTGCATTAGAGTGACACTATTCAACCACCTCCACTTTTAATAGAAACTACCAACAGCAAGCATGAACATGTGTACCGATCTGTCCAGACCCAAAATAGTGACCAAACTACAGTCTTTCAGCCAGAAACCTGCCAGAATTCAAACTACTGACTTACATGTTAAGAGAGGAGAACATTGAATTTAAACATGTCTGAAGTATTCATTTAGTACTAAAGGAGAGTGCTAACAATATTATGTCAAAATGATTGAACTAGCCTGTATTGTGGAACTGATCAAGGTGTAAAAACAGTTTCTAAGATTTCACTGCTGGCTGTTAAATGTTTTATAAGGCCAAATATCAGAAGGAAAAACTAATTCTACTCTGCATGAGAAACTGCATGACATTATGGCCTAAAAATATACATCCTGCATGGGATGCACCTATCTCTTCTTTCACGATTCACTGACCATTCCAGAAAAGTCACATTGATATTTTGAAGAGAAAGGAAAAATTAAGTCTCCCTGCTAGCAAAAAAAATTGCAGGTGCAGATTCTGGCTTAGCAACGTTGGCACATCACCAACATCGTTCATGATCACTTCACAGCCACCCAAAGTAGGTATTTTTTTTGTTTAGAAGATAAGGATTCCTGCCCTATACCTCCAGTATTGAACTGTAAAACTAAAAGGACACAAAGAAACTGAGTCAACTACAAACCGATATAAAAAACATACACGTTATGCAGCATATACATACACACCACACCCCTCCCAGACACTGGATGCATAGTCAGCACAGGTTAGATTAACATAAAAGTAACACTGTAGATGCTGAAAAAATTGTTTTGTTGTTTTAGTTGTAGATAGAGAAGGCTTTTTCTTTTCAAAAAAAGTTTTAAGTGCTTTAAAACATATTATACAACATACCATAAGTAAAATGTTTTCAAATAAAAATGTTCTCTGAATTAATATTGCAAGTTCTAGAAAAATAGTCAGAGCTGGTTTTCTGCTGCTACAGAAATAACCTGAACAGAAAGACCTTCAAATACAAATCAAGGAGAAAAGATTAAACAGCAAAAGCTAAATATCAGACTAAGCTTGCATGTTTTGCTCCAAAATGCAATGTTACAATTCTTCTACATTTAGAACTAAGAAAAAAATCTAGGAAGTGACATTGAATAAAATAAAACTGACTGTACAAAGCAGAACCATATGGACAACAAACATCGTGATTAACAAGGTTTGAATTCAGTATCTTTACGGTCACTGCACAGACCTCAACTGCTCAAAGACAAGGCATAAATAAGTGACAGCACTCTTCATCCACTGCGAAGAAAATCAGCAAGATGGAACCATGAAACAAATTTGCAAGTGGCTAATGTAACTAGACAGCAGCCAAATATTAACAGTTAGGATTCCTGCCTTGGATGGGATGTCTGGATGGAAATTAGAGGCTGTATAGCCAAACATGTTACTGATGTAGCGTGTCCCTCCTGTAGATTGTCCATGAGATTCATGCCTACCATGCAGGGGGCAGGGATATATTTCCAGATCCTTCAAAAACAACTGTGCAACTTCTCAATTACTCTACCTACAAGATAATGGAGTCGGCAATATTTCCTTGCTTTTTAACAGTGTTGTGAAAACCATATGTTGTCACTACTTAAAGGCAGAATTTAGGGGCTCCTTCTGGAGTTTTTCCTCTCTTGGGTAGAGACACAGCATGGACAGAAAAGCAGCAAAGCCCTCCATCATCATTATTTCTGGGCTTGGGACAAAATGCTGCCACATTTTCAGGCAACTACCAACGAAGAGTTGCCCTCTGGTTTTCATTTTCTCCGCATTCAACTGCCCCTCTTTCTCCTGCACCATTGTCTTCGTGTTGATGAGGCATGGCATCAGCACCAAGTCAGAAATAGCAATGGACCTAACCTGGATCTAACTTGGTATCCATTTCTTACCCAATTAAAGAGAATTAATCAGGCAAGAGTGAAAGAGCTGGAGGTCTGCTCTCTGTCCTCACATTTTCCTCTTCACAGCCCCTTACTCTGGCACCAGCACTTTTTACCAGGGCTGAATATGGTGTTCTCCCAACACAATATTGAAAATACCACAATACCTATGCAGTGCAGGACAGTTACAAAATATAATTATCCAGGTTTGAAGTTCCATGATAAAAGGTAGAAGAAAAAAAAAAAAAATCAACTGTCTTCATCCTACAAAACAATCGAACACTGCCATTGCAGAATCTGTCTGGGGTTTTCTTCCAGATCTTATTTCCAATTTGTTTTGCAGTTGGTAGTCACAAATGAATCAGTCATTTATGTGATCTGTATACCCAGTTACAGATCCATTTCTTTGCATTTATTCTTTGATACAAGATATTTTGGCTAAAATTTCAGTTAAATTCTACTCTACAACCATGCCACTATGACATTTGCATCTGAGTTTTTCCATCCAGTTATTTTTGAGTCTTAAAGTCTATAATCTAGCTTCCTTCACATAAGTGCTAAGAAAAAGAAATTGCAAGCTTTTAAAAACAAGTTCCACAGAATCATGTACTGGAGTAACCTTTAACCATCACAATGAGCCTGAGGCCTAGTCCAGATGAACACACAAGAGAGGAAACTCCTCACCACTGACAGAGTTTATTTGGTAAGCAGCACTCCCCTGTCCCACTACCGAACGCTGGACACAGACACCCAACACAGGTGACTATCACAGAAGAAAGCTGAGCTAAGGGCACAGATGAAGACTTCACATGATACTGCGCACCCAATGGAACCATGCGTCTGCACCATGCAGAGCAATAGGAGTGTCCTGGGGAGCTCTTCCTAAGCTCTGTCTTGGGAATAGGCTAAGGAAAAAACACTCCACAGCGAGGAGTAACTGAGAACACAGCCCAGCTGTTTAATGCTCCATAGATGCCGAAGAGTGTAGAGAAACCTGATGAATCTGCTGTAGTTGTTCAAGAGCTAAACAAATTATTCTGGAAAGCTCAAAGTATTTCAGAATCAAAAGAATAATGGCCAGATTTAATCACTAGAAGGTCTTTCCTCTCTTTCTTGGCTGCAGCTTTGAGAATCTTTCATATAAATCTAAGTAACCACAGCCAATCAAGGCTCATTTATTGTACACTACCAGTAGCTAAAAAAAAAAAAAAAAAAAAAAAAAGCAACAGCTTTTCTTTTACATTTCTTTTTTGTTCCCACTTATCCAAAAATAATGGACAGGTTGTCTGTGCATTGCAACCTCACACTGACATTCGAACTACTTCAGTGTCTCCACTAGCAACTGCTGACCAACCTGTAGTACCAGAATTTTTTTAAGCAGGTTGAGATATAGTGATGGTCTTCTCAAGTTATTTTTTCATTTTATTTCTCATAAAAGCCTTTGTCCAGCAGTGGTGAAGTTAACAGGCAATGGATGCAGAATCAAGATGAATATGCATCTCTAAGAATAGTTGAAACAGAAAAGAATCAAGTCCTGAAGAATGAAAACAAGAACTCACAGATGTTCCATTTAGTTCACTTTGCAAAGCAACAATTTAAATTCCCTTTCTAATGAAAACGTCTGTGGCAAAGGTTTAAGCTTCTTTCTCTCTTTTGATTTGAATTCACTCTCCTTTTCTTAAGTGTCCTTTATACAGACCAGACAATACAGGTCTTCCTCCTCAGAGCTAATAATGACACACTGCACAGTAAAAACAAAATTCTTCAGCAATACTGCATCATTAGAAGTAATTTATACAACTGATACACATGACTGACTCAAAAAGGAATTACGAAACACTGAAAACCATGAACATCTATTAAGGAGTACACAGCTTTTGTGTGTCTCTGCCCCCCCGCCCCAACTCATATATGACAGTAATTTTTGAAGGCTAAATTCAGCCAGTCCTCCTGTTCAGTTAACTCTTTCACTAATGACAGATTGGAGAAAAGAAGTAAAGCATGTGCAATACTTCCATATATAGTAGTACAAGCGAGACTAAAAAACATACAACTCCTTTCTTTTCCGATCTTTTAGCAACTAGGGTTTATAATGCTATAGTCTTTCTACATATAGATTATATACAAAAATATATACATATTTCTATTAAAATGCATGTCATGTATTAGCCTAATTGAATTCTCCTTCTGGACATATACAAAGATACTCCTACAACCTCACATTCTCTGATCCACATTTTTTTCCCCCAGTGACAGTGACTAAGGATTCATCGAGACTTTCAAAACTCAATTGCCCCCCAAATCCCAATTGTACATCAGTATAGTGGTTAGATCACTCATCCAGTAATTAAGAAATCCTGGTTGAATTCCCTTCTCTTCCCGAAGGGAAAAAAAAAAATTCTATCTTTATCCTTCTAGGAGACAGCTCTTAGCTATGGGTTGTATGCTATTCTGGATGAAAATATTTGCCACTTTTCTTTTTACAGTGTTCTGCTTTGCTAGAAAAGAAGAAAGCTGTGATCAAGATTCATTGTGAAAGACAAGACAGGTAGAGCAGAAAATGCTACTGCCTCAGTAGGCATCAGAGTACCATATTCTAGTATCCATCTTTTATTTTGAATAAAAACATCAGATACTACACAAATTTATCCAAAACTCGTTTGTCCTACAGCGCATGATCCTAACTCCACAAAGGTATTTTTTTTGCAGCAATTGCTTACCATACAAAATAAACACACAGACCCCAAAAACCCAAACCGCAGCAAGCCAAGCTGACGTGTCTTCAACAGGAGGACGGGAGCGCACCACCTTTCCTACCAGGAGCCTGTAGGGTTTAGGATCTCTCTATGGAGAATTATGAGGCAAGTTCAAAGTTTTTCCCCCGACAGAAGGTGGGCACAGAACATGCATCTTCCAACCACTCCCTCAATAAATATTCAAATCATTATGCTAAAGTAGTTACAAGGACTGCAAATATCACTTCCATTTCTTCCAGCCAGATATAGAAATAAAGAACACCACAAAACATTCCTACACGTAAGTTTCTGAGAAAACCAGTAATTTAGTTTTGTTGTCTGCACAGAAAATACCGCCCCAGCCCCGCTTCCTGAAGACTTACTTAGAAAAATACCTAGAGTTTTGTTCCCAACTGAGCACAGATGCAAATTCACATACGTATCAAAAATACAGCAACTTCTCAGTATGCATAGACAGACAATTTTAGGCACCACAGGAGAGTTAAGATAATCCTCGTTTTTTTAAAGTAAAAACTGGAAGCCTGAGACTAAGATGCTTAGAGTCTGCCTGTATCACAGTTCAGGGACCTAAATCTTTTATGCATGTTTTTCCAAGAGTATTGGTCATAGGTCTGCATGAAGAACTGAGATCACTGGAAGAACTCAGGTCTAAATGTAACAGGGTGGGGAAAGAGGAGAAAATGAAGACACATTCCACCTATGACAAATTTATAATTAAGATAAACTCAAGACTTAGTTGAAAAGGAAACAAGTTATTTGCACTCTGTTTTTAACTGAGCATATGACAGTAGATGCTACAGGCAGTAGCATAAAAAGCATAGTTATTAACCCTAAGCCTCTTTAAAAAGAGAAGGGATCTGGATCCTTAGCTAGCAAGGCTCCAACCAATGGTTTAAAAACTTTTTTTAAAAAGAAGTAGAATACAATATGCCCCAGTTATTGCTACTAAGGCAATAAATACTGTGGGGAATATGTACAGCACATAATCATTTATTCCAGAAATTTGGAGAATCAATTCCCGCTGAGAACTACATCGTCCATCAGTAAGCACAGGGGGAAATTGTTATAATTTTATACCTTCTGCATAAAAAACAGTCTTTTTTATTCTACCCACCAAATTATTGTGTATCTCAGGACACTCTTTTCAACTCTAAAATTATAGCTAAATGCCCTTCAAGTGGTGAAAAGTGATCCTTAAGTCAACTGCACTTATGAAACATACATTATTTAGACGAGCCTATTACCATATGGTGCTGATACATTTCTAATTTTGATATACATTAGCTACAGAGGCTTCAAACCAAACATGAGAAAAAAAAATAAGAAAAAGCACTCTACTAGGAGACTTGGTTCTGAATTGATTTGACTAGCAATCATGAGGCCCTGTCCCCCTACTATTATATATATTTATCTGTCATCTCAAACCTGATTTTCCTGAAAATATTTGAAACTTCTTGCGTTCCACTTTTGTAGTTCCAGGAGACAAATATTTTATTCTAAAGAAAATACCAGGTTTTATGATCAATTCTTTATAGTTCTATTAATGTGACCTCTATCCAGTAAATGTTTGTATAAAAGAAAAAAAAGTATTTCAGATCCATCTCCATTCTCCTCCTCCAGCTTATAAAATATACTCCTTCACAGAGTTACTCTAATTTAATGGAAGCATAACAAGGAAATTGGGTAGAAGTTACTCAAGTACATAGTTTCCAATCTTCTAATTACACAGGCTTCCTCTGGGTCTTTGAAGGTACATTATTGACATTTAAAGATTAAAACACATTACTTGTGATTTCTCTACTACTTGTTAGGCTACGGGTCTGGAATGTAATCTTTTCTACACGAAGCAACTCATAACACATGTTAATCTACAGCACTCGATTTGTAAGTAAGTTATGTACTTAAACCAAAGCACAAATAGCATCAGAACACATCCCGTAACACCATTACTTCGCAATCTCATTTACTTTCTAACACAATCCACTGTAATTGGGCTTATGGGAGAGGGAGGTTTTTTTCTGTAGGAATCATAGAAACCCTGGAAAGCTTACAACATCAAATCATATATACACTTTATGCAAATGCATACAATGCAAACCAATAAAATACCATATCTGTATTTAATCTGTATACAAATTATAATAAGATCCTTGATGCACATTTTCTTTTATTTTGAAAACATTGCACAAAGATTTGGAAGCTCTAAAGTAGCATGCTTATAATCTGGTATTATTTTTATCTCTAGTTTTTCTTGATATAAACAACCAACAAAAAAGCAAATACACTTATGCTCAGAGAACCTGACTCCTCACATCACACTGCCCTACTTTCCTGAACTCTGACAGAGAAGCACAGATAAAATGCATGGGCATTTATGCTCATACTCATTTAGCTGTTGCTCATATTCACTGTTTTGGCTTGGGAAACCCAGTTGAGGCCCTGAGTCAGTGAAGCACTTCAGCACCCCATCCAACCCTTACCCAGGGTCTTGGATTTCTTGACCACACCAGAAGTCACAGCAAAAATAAGCTGTTACTTCCAAGACATATCATTGAAGAAAATAAAAGTTTACACATTTAAAAGAAGGCTTTTACTGTGCCTTGTTACTGCTCTTGAAGATGTGCACTGGAGTAGAAGCAACACTGACACTAGAAAACTAACTCCAGGACATCATCATTGGCTACAGACTGCCATACTGTCTCTTCAGATGCTATTAGCCAGTGTAGCTTCACCACTACCTGAGAAACAACAGACAGTTTTACACCAGCTGAGAGTCCCAACAGTTGAAGGTCAGTCTTCTTGCAGCTTCCTCTTCCACTAGTGCACAGGAAAGAGAGGGTTTGTCCCTACTTTCCACTTGCCAAGCCCACACTTCAGAGTAAACCACACTCTTCAAACTTCCTACTTTCATGTTGACCCTCTCTATTCCCATGTACAAAACATTACTTAGGCTATGCAAATGCAATGCTCAGCTTCTGTTTCTGTCGTGTACACAGATAAGGATCAGCCCGCACTCTTACCAGGACTTTGTGATTGCAACTAGAGAAGCTCTGGGTTATATGAGGGACAGCTAGGCCAGACTACCTTACCTCCTGTTTTCTTAAAATGCACAACACCTCCAGTTTTAAATACTTTATATACACCAGGTTAAGTCAATAGGGAAGGTAGTTGAAGTTACTGCATATTTCTTACACTTCTGAAGAGATTTTATATTTTTTAAAAATTGCGTTCTATGGGCTATGTAATCTAAAACATACTTTTAACACTATTAGTTTATCATTCTGTTCAGGGTGGCCAGTAAACTGGCTTTCTTAAAAACCTTAACCATGTATTCAGCAAACAATTAGAAAAAGAGTTAAATCCATTTACAGTCTTCCCCAAGCTCCATACTTCTTTCTCTTACCACTCTTGCCTACAGTACCTGCCAATGGCTGTTGATCAGTTCTGTCTCAAGCAAAAGCAACCTAAAAACAGCTCTTCTTACTAGTGACAGTGTGCCAAGAACCTCAGCAAAATCACACTATATTGTTTGAGCTTTACATGGTATCTGCTTGCCTTGCAGCACCCAAAGCACTGGAGTTGACTGTTCAGACCCAGCAAGCAAGCAATGCATCAGTTTTAGTTCCCATACTATCCACCTTTCCAAATGCTGCGGCTACATTTTTCTTCTTACACGAATCATTTTTTGAAGAAGTGATTATTCAGCTGCTTTTGGTGGTAGCATTCCATTTCCAAACACTTTTTTTTTTTTTCCAAGCTCTCAAGTGTGAACATATATATGTATGTACACATGTGTCTGTATTTATAGCTGTCCCTCATTTAAAACACCAGCATAATTAGACATAGATCTCTAACTTGAATCCAAAGCAAGACATAGCTGTGTTCAGGACATCCCTGCACTGAACATATTCTAAAACTCAGCAAAATGAGATGCAGGGAGGAAGGGGTAAAGCTTATTTCAAAAATATTTTTAAAATATCTTTTTCATATGAAAGGTGTTACAAGAAAAACTTAGCACAAAATTTCTCATAGACCTGTAGAAGAAATGAAGTATTGCATTCGTCTGAGACAGAGTACCCAGTAAAGCAGGGTTCCTGTGACACAGATTAAAATTAGCTGAGCCCTCACTCCATCTTTGTGAGAAAGCAGATAGATGCAAATGTCAAAACTTAGTTAACAACTTTTAAATCTTCCAAAGAAAAAATACTAAGCTTTGTAATGACTTTTTTTTCTTCTTTAAAAAACATAACATCTGAATCTGTACTTAATTCTTGTTTTCAGCTGAATATCAAAAGCCTTGAAACAACATCTACCTTTCCACATAGCCTGAATGATCATCAGACCCAGACACACGTGTGTGCAACTGCAAACAGGTAGGCATGTTATCTGCACTCATCACTGACAAATCAGATACTAAAGATCTCAAACATATCATAACACTTAAGTACATCCTCCAGTGTGACAGAAGAAAATATGCAAGTTTAGATCTTTCTAACAATTTCTGATGTTTTCACCCAAAGATCCATTCTGCTCCAAGCCTCTTCCTTTGTGTAACATCCAATTCCTGCTTTGCCCAGAAACCGAAAATTCAACTGGATATTTTTGTAACCCAGAAGCTGACAAAATAAATTTTAATGACAGAAGGCGGCACACAAGATATGTGTTACATCTGTTGTGTTGTAACTGACAGGATAAATTTCAGAGGGCTGGAAAGATAAAACTGCTACTGGGAAAACAACAACACCTTACTGCTACCTGGTTATCTACCTTATTATGAAGGAGAAAGAAAGAAAGAGTTTGTAACAGACAAACCCCAAATGAAAAATCAAAATAAGACACAGCATACCCAAAAGAAAAGGGATGATAACAGTGAAAATTTCAAGGCTAATCCAGGAATTTTTTCTCACGCCTTTTTACGAAGCCTAGCACTTTGATGCCTCAATCAAATATGCCTTTTCTGCCACTACTGTACTATAAATAACATGCTCCTTCAGTTCCAAAACATTATTTCCATGAATACAACAAAAGAGGAATGTGCAGCACAAAGGCTAGTATTAAATATTTAACTTTCTACCTTAACAACCTTTCTTTTCTGTGTTTCTTGCTTCTGCTGGAGGCTAAATAGTAAGGCCAACTCATGAGACAAAGCTAGTATCAGTCCTTATATATTATTCATTGATTTCAGATGTACCAATTCCACCTCTGTCTCTAAAGCCAGATATGTCACTTCATAATAAAGCTCATTCAAATCAGAACTCTAGAGTTCTTATTCTCTTAAGAAGCCAGGACTCGCACAACATTTTAGGTGTTCAGCAGTACATATTGTAAACTCCAAGTACAGGGGGACCTTTGAATCTGATTTTAATGAGGTAAATGAAAAATGAATACATGATTAGTTTTATTGTCTTTGTAGACCAAGCATGATTTTCTGATAACAAATTTAACATTATTCAATAGTCTTAGAGATGCTTGTAATTCTTCTTATAAAAAAAAAAACACCAAAAAACCCCCAAAAAACCAACACCCCACACACCCCAATTTCTTTGCTTCCAGCTGGTTACAGAGGAGAGTAACCACTCACTTGAAACACCTAGCCCAGCTCCTTGTCATACATAGTTACAACTCCAGTAGATACTTGCAAATTACCACTTTCTTAAACAAGCCTCCTTTAGCTGCACACAATTATCAGGAAAAAAAGAAATTAGTGACACTTTCAGCACCTCTACAGCAGAAAAGGTTGCTAGAGACTTTCTGAAAACAACACGGAAGATCACCTCTAGCAATATTACCAGCAAACCTAGTTTTGCTCCTAAAATACGAACACTTCAACTTCACTAGGACTGCCTTTCAAATCACCACCTGACCTTGACAGGCTTCCCCAAAATTACCTGACAACAGATTTCCAAAGTTGTTGCTTCCACTGGGTGGGACTACAAATGAAATACTTTACCAAGTAATTTGAAAGTACACTACACGAGAAACCTGAGCAAAACATTCACGTCAGGTCCCTCCTGTAGGAAAGGTCCCCTCTGTCAGTGTAGAAGCCAATGAAACTCCCTCCCTTCACCACACAAGGTGAGGGTTTTCATATACTGAAGCTCTATGTTATGAGAATGGGCATAAAATACTTTAACCACCTAATCCTGAAGGAAAACCTTTTGTTCCAGCTTGCCTAGAGGCCTTTCACATTTCATAGTTATTCATTACTAAGCAAAGCAGAATCCTTCAATCAGTAAAACTACTTTAAAAACTGAATCTGGCAAAATGACAAGTGTTCATTTAAACAGCTTCTGTAACCAAGTTCCCCTCTCTCAAAGGGTCATAAGTAGGTTGACTACACTCCTTAGTACTCATACTGACCACTACCTGTCTAACTCCATGTAGTAGATGTCATATTATGTTACAGAAACACGTATCATATGTTGGTTCATCAGATTTTATTCAGAATTACCCTTCTGTTACTCATATCTGGACTCTTATGCACAAGTTTTGCTTCTAAAAAAGAAGGGTTTTTAGAGGAAAAAAACAGAAAAAGTAGCCATCAATACCTAAGAGTATCTAACAACAGACGGATTAAAACAAAGTATGGGTTTTAATGCAGTATCATACTAGTTTCAATATCTAGAATAACTAACAGAAACTATGGTCAGTGACTTCTCATGCTAATATTAGTGTGTTATCACACCTTCTGACAAAGAAAAGCATTTACTAACACACTTTCAGCAGAACAATCTGTTTTTTTCCTGTAACAGTTTGCCTTGTATGTTTAAATGCCACATTTTGCTTTGCCAACTAAGCATAGTAAGAGTTTAGTGTTTATACAGAGTACATTGGATTGTCAGGTACTTATTTAATTGCTTTTGTAGCCAATTTCCTTGCCCCTCAAGGCTCATTAGTCAGTCATCTAATCATTCCATACAATAATGCATCCTCTGTGTTTCCTTCTTGAGCTCAGGAATATATCTTCATCTGCATTTCCAACAGTGGTGTCCTTCAGCAGCAACCTTTCTGAGGTTTTTTTGCCTGGTTGCCAATGTTACTATCTGTTCCACATAGAGGTGGATTTCCCCAACAACTATTAATTCTGTTCTACCATATACTTAGCCATCTGGACAATAAGGTAATATAAAAAGACTGCTGTTTCATGAAAAATCTGTATGGCTTTGCAAGTAATGGGTTTGTTGCACCTGTCCACCTTACCATTTTACAAAGGCATCAGAAAGAAATAATGGAATGCTACTCTGCTCCCTTCCAACTACAGAATCATATCTGCAGTTAGGACAAGGCTGCAGGAAGTAATGCTGAGAGGAGATGAAAAAGGAAGGTAACTTTTGAAGTACCTGTAAGTTTTGGAGTACCACAGAGTTGTGCATAAAGCTGTACCTGAACTTCACAAAAAGACAAGTCAATACTGGGTCCAGTCCTATTTAACATCTTCAGTAGTGATGTTGATGGTGGGGCACAATGCGACCTCAGCAAGTCTGCTGACGACATGAAACTAGGAGGAGTGGCTGATACGCCAGAAGGTCATGCTGCCATCCAGAGAGACCTTGACAGGCTGGTGAAATGGGCTGACAGAAATGCAAAGTCCCGCACCTGGGCAGAACAGCCCCAGCACCAATATATGCTGGGAGCCAATGGGCTGGAAAGCAGTTTTGCAGAGAAGGTCCCAGTGTAATCCAGGTTGAACAGACAGCAACGTGCCCTTGCTGCAAAACAAGCTCCGCATACTCTGGGCTGCGTTAGGAGGAGTGCTGCCAGCAGGTCCAGGGAAATGACCCTCCTCGTCTACTCAGCACTGGTGAGGACTACCAGCGAGTACTGTGTCCGGTTCTGACCTCCCCAGCACTAGAGAGATGTGGCACTACTGGAGAGATTCCAACAAAGGGCTGCTAAGATGATGAAGGTCCTGGAGCATCTCTCCTATGAGGAAAGGTTGAGAGAGATGGGACTACTTAACCTGGATTAGAGAAGGCTCAAGGGGAATCTCATTAATGTGTCCAAAAATCTGAAGGCAGCATGAAAAGACAACTGAGCCAGGCTCTTTTCAGGAGTGCCCAGTGACGGGACCAGAGACAACAAGCACAAACTGAAATGCAGGATGTTCCCTCTGAACATCATGAAACACTTTTGCACTGTGAGGGTGACAGAGCACTGGCACAGACTGCCCAGAGAGGTTGCAGTCTCCATCCTTGAAGATACCCAAAAGCCATCTGGACATGGTCCTGGGCAACCAACTCTAGGTGGCCCTGCCTGAGCAGTGGGATTGGAGCAGGTGACCTCCAGAGGTCCCGTCCAAACTACATCATTCTGTGTTTCATTTCAAGCTATACTGTATGTAAACACAAACACAAAAAAACACCACCAAAACAAAACAACCACCACCAAGCAAAAAACATGCCCCGAAGAAAAATAACATGGTGCCCGAAATAAGTAATAGGCATTTGTAAACTAGTAAGCCAGCAGGCAAATTGTATTTTCAAAGCTGAGTTTCCATTCAGTTAACCAGCTGACTGAGAACTCTTTGGAATCCAGTTTCCAAAGAACTGGCAGCATGTCACTAAATTAACCCAGGAGTAAAGGCATGCTTATTTATTTAGTATTTAAAACATCAACAAACATTTAGGTGGAATTTTACTATAAACACTGCATAGCTAAACACTGAAGAACAACTTCTGCTACTGTTTCGACAGAGACAGCTGTCTACCTGACAACATACTATCAAGAATATGTATTTCTTAGTTTGGGGGGCTGGAGGGAGGGAAAGGGGAGAGACATGAACTTTTCCTGATTAGAATTCTAACAGACTTAGGGCTTGAAAAGCACCCTATTGCTAGTTACTGGGAGCGAGAAATCACCCATGTTATGCTCCACAATCCACAGAGCACTGCAGATAGTCCAGCTGTTTCACTCTGCTCTTTATTGCTACATACACAGTGAGCAACAAAATAAAACTCGTTTAAGAGCTTACTAAATGTTGGGGGTTTTTAATTCCACAGCAGAGAAGAAACAAGGACAACAGGAGCACTGCCAGTAACCTACATGCAGATATAGAATTTCTGAGAAACACAGTTTTGGATAAAAGATGGTATAGAACACGCCTCACAATGGAAAAGTGGCTAGTTGGAAGTGCTTTGGAATAATAATAATATAAAACAAAAAGCTTCTTGATGCATTATATTACTTGAGTTGGAGTAATTCTCCTGAATTTCTATTTTTAAACCATGATAGTGTGTTAATGCAACTTTCTAAGGAAACTTCAATTATGGCCAGGTGAAACAAATTGCTGCTAACCCCTTCACAACTTCACACTCAAAGTTACCATGAAAACAGTATTAAATGGGTATCAATACCACAGGGAAGAAAACTGATGATTCAAATTTAGGGTTATATTCAGTTTCTAAGAATATAATTTACACAGCATAAGATAAACCTATTTTAGAGGCCCAAAATCCAGAACCCCAAGAGTTTATTGCAAAATCTCAAACTATTTCCTTCTCAACATATAAAAGTACATATCTCAAAAAAAAAAAAAACAAACCCTCAGTCTTTTGTTTTAACTGCCCTCTAAAGATATTTCTGTCTGTTTTTTGGTCCAATACCATAAAGAACATATCAAATCTTGTTTCAGTTCCTAGAGCTTACTCTCAAAGGGAAGAAACAGATATTTTGAATACCCAACTCATCTCACGGTGTGCTCACACTACCGTCTGCAACTTACTGAACGCAAATTTGACCATTCTGAGCACCACATATGCAACATGCAAACCTGACTACCTCTTGCTGCCAGACCCAGAGGACACTCTGGCTCATTCCCAATTCAGCAACCTATCTGCTCAGCAATGCAAAACGTTGCTCTTTGCTAATACACATTTGAGTTCTAGGTCAGTTTGCTGACTTTCAAAGCTTTACATAATGGATCTTAATTCTATCTCTCCCACCATGAGTTAGACCACACACACCCCAGCTAAATTTCACTGCAGTGGTGGGCTTGCTTGTTAACAGTATCCCAGGAAAGCTTAAGCAAAACTGAACCTTCACAGAAGTGGCTGTCAGAAAGAATATTAACCACCAACTACCCTGCTAGAGCTAAATGTAAAAGCACTACTTTGTCCAGCCTTACCTAATAATTTGTAAAAGCAGGTAAATATCATCCACAGATGAAACCAAAAAATAATACAGTTTTTCTTCTTTACACCACAGGGAGGGAATACAGTCCCATAATGCAGTGATGAGATCCATATAACTGCACAGTTAAAACTGAAAGTAATTCAATTAAAACATGTTAATAGTCTCCTTACATACGTTATACAGAATAATGCGTTTCTTGTAATTTCTGGGACAGTCACAAGCCTGACAAGACACATCCTGAATAAGAGTCATATATATGTTAATCTTCTCCGTAACTTCTATCAAATAGATCAGAGTTATATTACCAAAGTACTCAAAAGCACTTCCTCTCTCACCTTTCTTTCACTGATACTAAGAGTAAACCAGTCTAATACCAACAGCAGCTAAAAATACTTCTGTATTTTTTTTATGTATGCAGAACACAGCAACATGCCTAACAGTTTGGGCAACTAAGGCTGTCTCAGGATGGAGTATCTTTACATTTGGGCAGCTGAGTGGCTCCTGCAGCCTCAGTGGATGTTCTGTTTGTTATTGAAACAATCAACCTGCAAACTGCTGAACCAGAGATAGCCAGGCCTTTGAATAGGGTATCACTGTACCATGTCTCCAAGGGATTGAGTTGAATGCAATAGGCTTGTGACTGTGCTTTTCTGACATGAGCAGCAGCTTTACAGCCCCAGCTCCAGAAGATTTGTTTCCAACTTGCCAGACAAGATCACTATCCTTGCAGCACCATGACATCAGGGCTCCATAGGCATAATCCGGAGCCAGTTTTTCTCTTAAAGAGAATCCCTCCATGGGCACAAACTTCTTGTATACATTAGCCTTACAACAACATATTTCTTAACTGGGAAATCAAGACTTCTTCTCCCACCTCTTCATTTTTTTTAAATTAGGACTAAGCCTCAAAAATTAATTCAACAAGTAAGAGAAATTTACTGAAGACAGTGAAGAGCCTAACATACAAAGCTTAAAACACTTAACAACACTGCCTAAACCATGAAGAATCAAGGTTTGCCAACAGCTATGTGAGAAATCATTCTTTATTTCCCACTACAATACCTTGAGTAGGAAAAAACTATAAATGTCATGTGCTGCCCTTTTTTTTTAATCAGTAGCTGCTTACAGACATCCCTGCAGGTGTTTAACTATTTAAAATTAAATCTCACGTTAAAAACAGTGCCTCATTTGCAGCTAGACTGAGTACATCTCAGGATTAAGTAAACCAGTTGGCAAATCACATTTTCCTACTTCACTCAAAACGAGCAGAGTTGTTCTTCTGAAGAACACAAAAGTATGGCAGAGCAGAAGTCTTTCAGTATAACAGAACGCATCAATGATCAGGAGACAAAAAACCCATGTTATTTTCTCACATACTACGTTGCTTGCCTGCTAGCAGGGGATCCTCAATAGAAGTCTGTCCTTTACTTAAAAGCAAAATGAAACATTTTTTACATCTCTTGTTGCGGGCTCCATCCCATCCGCATGTCAAAATGTAACTGGACAACGTAAAGAGAAATATGTTGTCTTTAAACAGTTAGAAATAGGAACAGGAGTCAGAGTAAAAATGTGAATTTGCATTCGAGTAGGTAGCAAACAGCCCTGACCACGACTGCAGAAACTCTACCAACAATGTTTCTTCCAAAACCATTTGGCACTCCAAACAGAGCTCAGTTACCTGAATTAAAGATCCATCTGTTCCACATCTTTCAAGAAGCCTGAACGGCAGGACTACTCCAAATCTACTCTCTGAAAAAGATACAGAAGAGAGAGAAGTCCCCAAATACCAAGGGCCCTGCTGCCTCCCTCAATCCTCTGCCTATTCACCCAGCAAGTCCCCACAGCTGATTCCCCCCATGATTACCAATCTCCTGAAGCTCAGTACTTTCTTCCCACCATTATTAACAGATGAGAACAGTTAGAGCAAAAAAAGTAACAGAAAGATGAGTCTTACTAAGACACGGTATAGCCACTGTTGGAGAGCAGGCGCTACAGGCAGGAGCTGAGGCGCCCCTGTGAGGAGAGGGCGGGGCTGCCCACACTGACACAGCCGGTTCCGGCCGGTTCCCCAACGGCCACACCTGGGGCACAGCTGAGCCCCTCAGCGAGGCTGGTGGTGCCTCAGGGAAAACGTGCTTACGAAAGCACAAAATGCTGCACACCTGTGAGGGAAAACCAGTGCGAGACCCAGCCCTGCGAGTGCCCAGGGGAGAGCAGGAGGAGGGGTGGGAGGTGCTGCAGGCGCCGGAGCAGAGATTCCCCTGCGGGCCGTGGGGAGCCCATGGCGGAGCAGGGGAAGAGTGTGAAGAGAAAGGAGCGGCAGAGAGGAGCTACAGTGGCTGACCACAGCCCCCGCTGCCCTATCCCCCTGTGCTGCTCAGGAAGGGGAAGGAGGTGGAGTTGTCAGGATGGAAGATGTGAAGTTCAGTCTGGGAAGAAGAGGGGAGAGTTTTCCTTTTTTTCCTTCTTTCTTGCCATACAACTCTATTTTAAATGGCAACAAATTAGATCAAGTTGACTCAGTTGAACAGTTAATCTGTTTTGCCCATGAGGACAACTGGTAAGTGATGTCTCTGTCTTTATGTCAACCCTTGTGGGCACCCGACCACCAGCCAAGGTCAACCCACCAGACATGGTGACACTTTTACCACACTAGCCAGTCACTTACTGTAGTGGCATAAAGCTGGTTTGCTTGGTTCTAAAATCACCAACAATGTTTTAAGGGAACAGGCTGAAAAGAAAGATTGTGTTTTAGACTGCTTAACTTCTCCAAATAATCAGAGTCATATTGCTGACTTTCAAATGGATCTCCAAGCAACAGCTGCTAACAGAGAAACAGCAGTGTTGTTCCATGTTCCTTACGTTGGTAGGAAACAAAAGGGCTAGCTGCAGGTCCGGTAGGACATTTGTATTGCTAATGATATTTACTTCACCCATTCTTCTCTATTTGTATGTCAAGAGACTCATGTTTTTGATGTCTTCTTTCAAGCAACAGTTAACTCCGATATGTTTCTTCCATCTTGTAACCATTCCATGTGCTTTATGCAAGCAACGCAGGCATGAGGAATGTGCTTACTGTGACATAGGTCAGAACTCCCCATGATGTGCAGCTCACAGGGGTAGCGAGTCATACCGCCTTGTCATCATGCAGTCTTGACACCTCCCGTATGAGAGAGTGGAGTAGAACTTTGCTTTTCTAAAGTATTTCTATAGTTTTCAGTTTGGGGTCTTCTGTTCAGGAACTCTATGAATTCTATTTGGAACAAATAAAAGCATCTTAAAACGGGATAAATTTGCATCTGTGCTCAGGAAGAGTACTTTGCCTGCAATTTCAAAATTTAAGTCTCTCTTGCTTATTAATGCTTCTAAATCATCTGTGATTAGAATGCAACTTAATCCATGCCACAGCTTTCAGAGCTTGTTTTCACTTGGTGGTCTTCTCTTTTGGGATCAAATCTGTTGAATATGCAGCAAGCATCTGGACTTTCAGCAAAAGGATAAAGCATGCAGCAGTAGAGCTGACGTTGCAGAGCTGAATGTACACACCACTGAGGTAATGGGGCAGCTGCAACACTTTGGTAGAAGTTGCTATTTCCATGGTCAGAAAAAAAAAAATTCTGCTGGACATGAAAAATTTGGAGAACAGGGAGGAAGTTACAGATTTGGGTGAGATCACAAGAGATTGATACAGAGTCCAGTTGGTTGCTCCCCCTTGCCAGTGCAGTTGGCAGAGGGCTGTCAGAGCACCAGATGGTAAAGGAAGAAGAGAAGAAGAGCGCAGAGGTGACAATATGCCTGGTGTCCTGACAAGACCTTGATAAAGGAAAATGCCAGGAATTAAGAAGGGTAAGTAACTGCCAAACTCAAATAATCTTTAACTTAAAAGTTTTTGCTGAATTTTATTGTTAAAACTGAACTGCAATTCTAAGTTTTAGTGCTAGAATATCTTATTATCCCTGTGCTATTCTGATAACTCCATATTATTTCTGCATGTATGAAATAATGTTGTTTAGAGAGAACAGATTAAGGAACTCGCTCTCTAGACTTTCATTACAAGGCTGCCTCCCAAATCACCTTATATGGAAAATTATATCATAGATTTTATAATCCATAGCTTGCCACACTTTCAGTATCCATTTCTGAAGATACTGCAGCAGGGCCGCTTCTGCCAGGGAACTGGAAGTATGACATCTGTGAATGTTTCCTGTGGAGTTATCAATTCTATCCTCCTATGACACATCACCTTTACAATACCTCATTTTACTCCCACGAGGTGGATCACATTTTTCACTCCTTTCAGGAAGAGAAATGTATATTGAGATGCATTCTTCATTTGGTTTATTTCAGTCTGTTCACCAGTTACCATATTAGATGACAATTTCTCAATAAGTTACTTGTCCATTTTCATCAAAGCACCTGCCACTCTCTGCACAGTGTTTCTGCAATAGCCTTTTTGGCCTTCTGCCTGGCAAGCCTCCTAATGAACACAGTCAAAGAGACACTCTCCTTTGGGGAAGTTTTTCATACTGTTCTTATAGAAAAACTCATGATCTGTATGTACTATACTTCAGCATGCAGAGATCTGATTACAGTAGTAAACCCTACTTTGTGTTTGTTTCAATAAACACTCTACTTAAAAATCTATTTCTAGAAATATTTTCAATGGATTGGGAAAAAATCTCAAATTGCAATAAAACAAATTTAGATGTATTTGAGAGCACGGTACCTACAACCCTTGTTTTTTTTCAAGAGTATGGAAAATATCACAAGACATCTCTTTCTGCATATTTTCATAAGCATTTCTGAAGCTATCAAAGTTAGAATTAACAAAGTTGATGCCACTAGGTCTATTACATATGGCAGAAAATTTGAAGTTGCATTAATTTTTTTGTACTACAGTTGACCATATCCATCTAGATTTGGATACCCTTTCAACAAGCTTCAAATGTTTTATCATTCCTTTGAGAGTTCAAATTTACATGAAATAATAAATTTTGAGGAATGAGAGTGTATAATTATTGTAACAGCTGCCATTTTTCTGGAAATTTCAAGGTTTAAGACTATTTGTAAACTGCAGCTGCCACCCATATGTATTTCAGTTCAGACAAATAGTCAGGGTCCTGAAGCATGTGTCTGTGTAACATCTACCTTCTTATCAGACCCAAGTACAACTGGAGTATCAGTAAATATGTGCAAGAACATGAAAATTAACTTAAAGCAGCCTTTGAGAGCTGCAATCTTCATTAACTAAGAGCTTATCTGCAACAGGAATTATTGTAAGAAGCTTTGTGCATCATTTTTTGAATAGTTTTCCCATTAATCTCTTCCACAAAGTACAAATGCACATGCACAGGAAAGTGTAAATTCTAATCTAATGAAAGTTGTATTAAAAAAAAAGACATTTATAAACTTTCAAAAGTTACAACAAGATCATTGTTAATACGTAACTGATCAGAATGAATTTCAAGATTTGTTGTATTATTTCCTCACTATCTTGACAGCAAGATCACATTTTCAAACATTTATGTATGAAGTACCTGGACAAAATGAACAACTGAGTCATTTATCTGCTCTCAACTTACACATGTCAACACACAGACAGAATGAGTGAGCTTTGCAAGCCACACGTAAATGCTCACATTTGGTATTTTGTATGTCTGTATTATAATAAGAAAACCAGCTCCCTTGATTTACCCATTTGTAAAGCCTCCATCTTCATAAATAAAACTTCTGTATGCAATAAAACAGAAGTTGTAGTAACAGTCTTTCAGGCTGGCCATGAATTTCCATGAAATACAGTTTTTTAGAACTGTTGTTAAGGATGATGGAGAGTCCAACCATTTTTGCCAAGAACCTGATTTTCAGGAGTCCAAGGTGCGACAGCACTGTCAGCTACATAACGCAGTTAATTACATATATATTTTGCAGGTTTTCAAAAGGCGTACTCAGGAGGCTGTTAATAAGAGTCAACTATCAGTAAGTGCTTACACTGACATGAAGAAAACATGTCAAAACAATACACGATATTGCTGCTTATTTTTTTAATCAGTGGTGCAAAAATACTTTTTGCTTTTTATTTTCACGACAAAAAGAGGTGATAGATAAATTTTCATATGTTTACACATGCAGACCCTCAAGTATCTACATTTTCCCTTTCTTTTTCCCCCCCTACACTAAAATGAAAACTATATAATTTTCTCATTTCTTCCATTCAGCTTCAGGCGAGCAAGCCAAACCCTGAATTAAATTACATTAGTATATCAATTGCAAAAAGTTGCTCAGAACTAATTTAAGGGCAAATGCAATAAAACCACTCTTTGAAAATAAAATAGCCTTATTTCCAGAACCACAACCTCAGTATTGCTGTATGTTTGTTTTTACTCCAGAAGTAAGTAACTTTCTTATCTGTTTGGCTTGCCCCGATTCTCATTTGTATGGTCTGAAAATCACACAAACAGTCTGAGATGAGAATAAGGAATAAGTCACAATAAACAGGTCTTGCATGTAAAACAAACTCTTCAAGATGACAGAGCTTCAAAAGAGGGTTGAAGAAAGAGGAAAAAGTAAAATAAATTTCTGCTTGGAAATGTAATTAAAAAGCCTAAAGTGACAGCCACAGTATTTTATCACTGTGAATTTACAAAAAAAAAAACAAGAACACACCAGGCCAAAATCTACATTAGCTCCCTAACAGAAGCTTAAGTAAATAGCCTTTTGTCTTCAGACAGGATTCTCGCCACTTCTTTCAACACCTCACACACTGTGGCACCAAGGCCTTCAGGTAACTGAAACTGAAAATCATGGGATTTACCCTTCTGGTGTTGGTGGTACTGGCTAAGATGGACAATGGTCACAATTATCAGATTGATGTTAGGAGAAACAGAGAGGCACCTCTTCTTTGAGGTACAGAATGGCCCTCCTTAAAGAGACAGTACTGACAAACACAGGGAGAAAAACAAAACCAAAAACTGCAATGGGAGTTTTAACGTCGTCTCTGTGCTACCAGCATAACAATCTCAGGGGAAGGATTCAGTTTGGATTACCTGTCAGTAGGCTGCAAACTTTCTTCACGTGGGCTACACGTTCCATCTGCTCATCTATACCTTTTAAAAGCACCGTATGCCCACAGCCCTAGAAGTGCAACCTGGCAACTTTCCATGATGTTTTAAGTCACTGTTTTAAAACCTGAGGTTAGCTTAATATAGTGAGTACTCCAGACTATGAATTCTATATCCTGTCCCTGTATGGCATCATTTTGCACTTTCAGAGAAGGGAAAGGCTTCTCCACGATGTCACGATGGTATTGATTTTTGAAATACGAGGAAGACAAGAAACAGATAATTTGTTTTTGATTACCATGTATAAGCAGTGACAAAATAATCTCCAAATTAGACAGACAGATTTGATTAAATACACTCACTAGCTGCACAAACAGAAAGAAGTGTGCCAGCATTTTCGAAATGCCTCAGAATATATGAAGGAAATCCATACCAAAAAAGTTCTACAGAGGGGAAAAAAAAAGTTCAGTTAGAAACTAAGGTGCTATACTATCAATAATACATCCCCATTTAGCAAAGCATTTTAAACTATGTTCTTTAAGCAGTGTTATGACTAGTTATATATAGTGAAAGCTAGCATTCACATGGATGTTCTGCCAGCCCAGGTCTAGAAAACAAAACGGGAAAAAACAGCTTTTCAATAAAATATTTGAATTAAACAGACCTGCATTAAGATAGTGTTACAACACTTCTTACTTCCTCTCATATTATTTAATTCAAGGAAATGTATTGGTTAAAAACAAGAGGGCTATATGACAAGAACACACTGACATCTGCTGGCATTCTATGCATGCATTTACTCTAAAGATTAGAATTCAATGCCCTCAGCATCTTTGTCTTATCTAATGGGGCTGGATAACTAATGAACATTGTCCATATTTGAATATGACAAATTAAAATAGTACTCTATACTTCCAAACGTTAAAGTGTGTGTGACATTCTGCAGCTACACAGTCTACACAAATATGTTTCTTCCATATTTGATTTCTAAAGTATCACAGGAAATTACTTTTGCCTAATTTGTATAAAAATGCTCAGTGATAGGGCAGATAATTTACATTCAGATAATTAATTCCCTAATTTCTTTGCCAACAAAAGACTAGTATTTCCAATTTACTATCCAAAGATGTAACTGTAGCTGTCACTCTGGCAAGGCTCATAATGGTATGTATTGTTTCACAGTAATGGTTAGCAAATTAAACGAACAGACTTTATTTGTATTAGCACCATAGCAAAAGGATACAGGTAAAGATAACACACTAATCATCTAGGAAACCACATACTGAAAGTGGTACCTAAATATACTGGAGAAGATCCATTATCTCATATAATTCAAGACAATCAACACCGGTATTTTGATAACCAGAATACAGTCCCTAAAACTGAACAGCTTTCACATAAACAGCATGTGAAAGTCGGAAATTCTAGCTAACGCATATTGTTCCAAAAGGAGTTCTACCTCGGCGTCATTAAAATATTCTGTAAATCTTCATGCACTTCTAAATTTATTATTTGAAAAACATATGATAGATTCATTTAATGATTGCTGTTGGAACCATAGCTTAATATTTCCTCTCTCATGTGTGCTAGCTAACTAACACAAAGTTATGGTTGGTAATTTAAACACAAAATAGAAGGAATCCAAAATTATAGCGCATAGTGTCAGCAACTCAGATGTGTTGCACTTAGACACTGAAGCATAAATTTTGTATTAGAAACAATGATACAAATCATTAAACATGAACAATTGCCAAGTTGTGCTTAGCGGAAACCATAAATACCTTCTCTAATATTCTTGCATTTCCAAATCAACTGTCAGCTGCACGGTCAATTCCTTTTATCAGCTCCTTTGCTATATACATTTCATAGATGTGAAACAATAAATTAAAACACCAAATTCACCTTTCTACTGCATTATTTGTGTGTATTTTACCGTATGCACTAACCAGCATCTGTATTTCTCAGGCTAGGCATACTAGAAGAAGTGACATTAGTTTTTTAACATGAAAAAAGTACACAGCTCTCTTCCTTACAAATGTTTAACTAAAAACACTACAGCCCATTAGAAAATTAGATAAATACGTGGTCCTGACAAGAAGAAGGAGAAGCTGTACCAGCTTGTCTGGCTCACAGTTGTATGTCTCTGCCATGAAGCAATGGTTCATGTAACCTTCCACTCAGAGGAAGACAACAGTATACACCAGCCTCTTAAGCAAAACAAACAATACACAGCAGCATAAAACCAAGTGCTCACGGATAGCTTCCCAAGAGCCCTCCAAGAACAGAGCTGACTACCACTGACACACAGAGAGGCCCAACAACAACACGTGCTTACGCACCACACATGGCGTCAGCACAAGAGCAAGTAACTGATAAGCAATTTCACAAGAACACAACTACTCACGTACTCCATAGTAGTCACTATCCAATTCACGTGTTCAACTATCGGAAGAAACACACAGGTCATCTTGTGACACAAATCACACTTCTCTTGTTGCCAGTCTGTCCATATTTCATAGGTGCGCACGCTTCCATGAGGCATTTCTTACTCTTTCAGCATCGTGCCAAGAAGGACCACCCATACTGAAGTGTCAAGCTGCAATAGTACTGCATTATAACATTCATTTGGAATTCACTTTCAATTTCTTCATTTGAGACAGTTTTATTAAATTATTTAAACTTCTTATATATTAAACATCAGAGAAGAAGAGGGAGAGAAATATGATATTACCCTAAAATCCTCCTACTCTTCAACATATGATTCGACACTCTTAAAATCCATGGATGACAACAGCCAGCCTTTCAGCAGTGAGAGACAAAGCACAGCCTTTGGAGGTCCCCAAAGCCAGTCTTTGACTACGGGATCACTGCTTTCCCCCAATCAACCCGGCACATGCTACCGCACATGCTAACGTCACAGGCCTGTGACATTACAAAAAAAATTTAAAAAATTAGACCAGCTTTCCTCTTAGCAATTGAGAAGACTCGAAGTGCAAAAGATGATCCTCAATGGCTCAAGCTCCACTATGAGCTGTGCTGATCTGTATTGGCAAAACTAAGGAGGGAGGTAACAAGAGGAGCCCAGATGATGCAAGATTAAAAGGCACCAACAGTGCTGCTCTTCCCTGTTATAACCAATATTATTTCCTATTGATTTAAATGAGAGACTATCTGTAGCTATTTAGAGTTACTTTTGAGACCTTCAAAGGAGGAGAAACTTGAGACCAAACTACATGGCATTTTAAATAGCAAAATAAGCAGCAAATGCAATGTGAAGCATTAGTACAACGTAAGTCAGCAAGTCATTTTTTATGGCAATGTGGAAAACACATTGGCGAGATGATACTACCAAGATCTACTAACAGGACAGGTGCAGAGCTTGACTTTAACACATTTACAGGATAAAGAAGCCAATTTACTGCCTAAAATTTACCTCAACTAATAAAGATGCATCCACTTATGCAACTAAAAGAGCATTCATTTATAGGCAAAGCATAACTCTTTGACAGCAAAGCACAGACAGCTACAGGTGCTGAATAGTTTGATTTTGTCAAACGAAAGTCAGAGTTAAATAGAAGAGTTTATCACCTAGATCACTTGCTCTCAATTTCTACTTTACTTGCATGTATTATTTTCTTGTGAACAGTATGATCATGCACCATGAAAGTTCATAACAAAACTGTATCCAGCACTACCGCAATCTTTATTTCAAACCAATTTGTATTTTGATGAACTCTTGAGCAACCTGGAAGATATTCTCACCTGAGAAAACTTTTAAAATAAACAAACACATTTTTCTATTATCAGAAATTAGTGTCCAGCCTTTCTGCTTCTCGTACAATCAGTGACAAAATATTTAATGGCTTCAGCAGGGAAACTATTTCTACTACTGTAAAATTTACTAGAATATAATTTAGAAATTTGGATTCACACTTTAGTCTACTACTTTGTAACAATGCAAATACGGAAACAGAAAAAAAGTCTTTGTTACTTTTCACATCACAAGAAACGTGCTAGTTTTTCTTTATTTTGCCCGCTTGCAAAGTTTTAACATAGAGAAGCATTATACTGACTATTAAATGTATTAAGAATTACATGTGGTTTAGGAATGTTTATAAAGCAACGCTGATGCTAAGAATTATTCATGCTCTATTATTGTTATTTTATTCAACAACACAAAAAACTCCAAACACACAACAAAACTCCACCACACCAGATGTCAGGCACACAGTGTCAATGAGATACCAACGGCACAGCAGTTCATAAGATAGGCCCTGAGAAGATCATCAGAACTTTAACTCTGTAGTGACCACTGTAAAATAAATTTGTTATTCAAGCCCAGGAACTAGAGCCGATCGGTATGAAGGCACTGGTAGCTGCATTACCATTAGCTGTTGAGAGACTTGAGTTTTACCTGTATCACTGTTACTCCTGCTCATTGCAGGAAAAGTGGCTGAAGAGCAGCCAAGGAGACAAGAATGAGCTGCAACTTTCCTCCAAAAGAGTAAGTCCAAAATACAACCATGCAGACTTCGGCCACTGCTGCCTGCTGTTTGCCGGGCAGCATATTGAAAACTTCAGCTTCTGGCATCAGAAACACAAGCCAGAGATATCAGACATTCTGAGGAGGAGCCACAAAAGATTTGGTACTTGTATATCATGCTGGTATTGGGTGTGTGGATGTGTGTGTGAGGCTATAGTAACATATGCCAGTTATCAGCAATGCACTGATGTACCTTCTAAAAGAAGGATTTTGCCATTTTTTATTCCTCGCTGTAAAAGTACTGATAAAGTCTAAAAAACCAACAAGTTTCTCTCAGGCAGGCAGTCAGATACGGTGCATAACACAGTTATTTGCTGGTACAGGCCTCCCCCTGCAATTTCTGTCACAGGCAAACTGAGAAAAATAAACTATGAAAAAGATCACGGGCCAACCACGTTCAAAGCATTCTGAATCCTTGTGTTCTCAGAACAATAGCTCTTTCACACCTCGGTGTTATTACAATGCTTCATGCAAACCTTCCTTTCTTACCGCTTCGCTAAATAGTGGTTTTAGTAGAACTAGACAAGCTGCCATGCTAGCAAAAATAAAATTGTTAATTGCTACTTTTACCTCAGTAGTTCCAGAACCAACAGAGAAGAACAAATAGGAAAATCAGGACTGGCAAAGTACCACACTTAGGAAACACTCACACTACAATGGCTACCATCAGATGTCCGCAATTTTATTTATTTTTTAAAATTTCTCCTTTTCAAAATGGAAATAATTCTACTAGATACAAATAGGGACCATAATATATGGATAGTGGGACACCAGTGCTGGTTTTCAGAAGAAGGGAGAAACCCTTAAACTGACCAGGAAAGCCTTCATTTCTTTTGATTGTAGTAAGCAAAACTGACATGCATCCACAGCAGCAGCATAATTGAACTTAATATCAGAACTCTCTGCAGAAGAATATAACACTTGGAAGTGCAAAAGCAAAGATTATCTGATTTTTAAAGAAAATGGGACAATACTGTGTCCTGTAACAAAGAAGATGGACACCTCTTACTGTAACAAGAGATATTTTTTTTACTCACTTATGTCTAATTATTTATCTTTTTGTTTTTATTTTATTGTATACGTTTATTATCTTGTCCTGTATTATCTATTATTGCTACGTTACATGCTTTGTATAAAATTTATAAGGAAACTGTATCTTCCTGAATCTGATCACTTTAACTGTTTGTTGTTTAAAATTGTTTTACATTATGTCTTTTCATGAAAGACAAGGTTTTTACCTAGTACTCAGAGATGGTACCGTGACCTCACCATCTTCTTCATCTGTGTCCAAGACACCCCTACAGTCCTGCACAGCTCCTTCTATCACAGTACCAGAAGTTTAGTGTGATACACGTTTAGATACACTGCAGCAAACAAAGCATCGTTATATTTAGAATATAATTAAATACTTAGGTTCCTACAAAGGCAAGTTTCTACATAATGACAATTCAAGCAATGCTCAAGTCCTTTCTAAAATGCACTCAGGTTCTAACAAACATATGTACCTTAAGAAGGGTCTTTCTCTGGCTACAAAGAAACAGAAGTTTGAGTTGGTGCAAAGGCAAGAACACAATCATGAAGAGTGAAATGAGAAAACCTCAGGCTAACCACATTAAAAGGAAAACAGGCAAGAAGTGTTCACCAGAAGTTCATTACGTATTTTGCTGGAGTGAAATGGCAATTGCTGAAAACCAAACTATGCTCAAAGTGATTAAAGAAGCCGAACTACTTGACTGCATCATTCTGTCCCCTTGAACCACTATGTCCCAGCAAGTACTGATTAATCACGTGGTTTACTGTACATGACAGTCCCCACAGTGAGGATGGAAGATCGTTATCAGCACCAAAGGTGACCAATTTGAAGGCATTTTACAGTGGGAGGAGAAAAAGATGGCTTCAGTACAAAAGAACGCAAGATTTTAGGATAAGGCTTACACAAAGCAAAAGGATCTATTTCTGCATCATACCCCAGAGTGCTCTGTGCGTTACGCTCCTAGGTAAGCCCCCACCCTGCTCCATCTGACAGCTGGGCTTTATGGTTGATTTTTCCCACAGTGGCAGAAGATCCTTAATGATCAGTTACAGCTGGAGCTTCAGTACTGAATCAAAATGAAAGCAACGTTGTAAATTGAAACAACAAAGCAAAAATATTCCTCAAAAACTTACCGGTAGGTATCAGGGATTAGAAAACTACAATGACAAAAGACTCTGTTTTTAAGTTGAGGACATTCACCATGAAGCAAGTGCACAAAACATGCAATATGGACAATTTTGGTATTTGGCAAGAGTTCAATACTTGTAATGGCCAGGGGAAACCCAATCGGTCTCCTGTGGAGGCAGCTGCAGACTAACATATTATCACAATGGCAACAGAGAAGAGATCATCATGAAGTGAAGGAGCCATTTGGAGAGTGTCTTAAATTAAGGGAAAAGGGGGTCTAATATCACGGAAAGATCAGGAGGATATCTAGATCCATTAATCTTCCTGCTGGGTCACTCTAGGTGGCTGAATTCCAACTGCACTCTGGGACTGACTTAGCGTTTATATTGTTGCAGACTTAAAATGGATATCACCATGTGGTAGATGACATTTCAGGTAGCTCACCTTCAATGTTGGAAAAAAGGACATTTAACTAGCTACTCACATACACAGTGGACTGTCTGTAGTGGAGCGAGATTTTTTTTTTTTTCTTTAAACCTAGCATTTCACTGTAGAGTTTCATTGTAACAGAAGATAATGTTTCATCAAATTATTTCCCGTGACACTGATCAAAGTCAACCATCCAGCAGCACGACTTGAAACTGATGCTTCAATATCTTGTCCCACCAAAAAGGCAAGACTGTCAGCTCTATGGTCAAGGAATACATAGACTATGCTGCATCCCCAGGCAAAGTTTTACACAATTACCTAAATTTGAAGATGGAAGATTACTCTGAAACCAGTGTTTAATACTATATTCTATGTTTTCATATAGGGACTGTTTACAGGATCTTCATTGACTATCAAACTCATTTGCTCAATAAAATATCTGCATAATATTGCATAATCCTTAATATAGGAAAAATTGCTCCAAGTTTTATCTTAAGTATTTATTTTGCTATCTACAGTGATTATAATGCCATATTTTTAATTATCTGCCAAGAAAGAAATCTCCATGTTTGGGCTTACTATATGGAAAACCAAGACTTGTGAGAAAAGTGCATTTTTTTGCCAGGGAAGACAAAGATATCAATATTGTCTCTGACAAAGACTATTAAGCCTTTTTCCTGGATGAATGCCATTCAACATTGTCCATTTCTCTCTCCCCAAACTATAAAATTTCAATCCTCTAGACAATGGTGGGGGGGGGAAAAAAAAAATCAGACATCTAAGACCTATTTAACAAAACAAGAAATTTAAAAGATAAAAGCAGAAACTCAGGAACTGGCTATCCAGAGGAAGAGTAACACCTATTCATCAGACAGACTACTTTTGTGAAAGACAACGATCTTTATACAATGGACAGACATATAAAAGGAATGTGTTTTTCAAGACAGCAAGACAATTACACGATGTTTTATTTTGAAATCCAGGACTCTAGATCTGTTTGAGATTCTCAAAGGCTTAACACTCATTTTGCTACTGAAATAGGAAACTTCACAACAGACTGTCAGTTTTTGTAATGTAACTTTTTCCTGCGTTTTCTCATGTGTAAGCTACAGATATTTGAAAGTTTTAAAAAAGCCATAAAACACCCAAAAGACAGACTACAGAGCAACCTAGGTTCAAGGACACCAACTGCAACTGCATTGGACTTTCCCCCAAGGGCAGTACATATAAAATTACTACTGTTTTCTCTCATATGATGATGGTGTTTATTTCAACACAGCAAAATTTTTGTCCTGTTATTTCTAACTGGAGTACAACTGTCCAGTATGACTGGATTTTCTTCCACCTGTACACAGGTGTTCTTTCTTCCACCTTCCCTAACAACTGCTTTAACTATTAGAATACTTTGATCTGAATTAGTAGCACTTCCTCATTTAAATTTTCTCCTAAATTTCCTACACACATTTTCACCCACTCACACCTTCAAAACAGTATGTATTTAGAGTTGAAATTTTATACATCAAGTTCGCGCTTCCTGA
>NW_010559632.1:0-48056 GCF_000687285.1 Phaethon lepturus
GGACGCTCCCTCCAGCACGTCCGAGCTGCTGAACGGTCGGGAAAGCGTGTTTCTGCCCTCTCTGCCTAAAAGTCGGCTCACGTCTTACCAACCAAAACATCTGCCTAACAACGCGTCCGATCAAGTGAAAAATGCTTCTTTTCATAAAAAGGCAGAGACGGGGTAGCTCTGGTAACTGGCCCTGTTTTGAAATCCTGCTGCCAAGCCCTTTCCCTGCAAGGAAGGCGACTGTAAAGTTACGTTTATTTCTCTCATTCTTCAAGCTTTTCTTCCTAACACACCCGACCTTCCCTCTCCATTTTCATCACCCTCTTTTGTTCTCTTTTCAGCCGCCCTTAGACAGCTGCAGGCTTTCACAGAGGTATTAGTCTGGGCCAGCAGATTCTGGTCAAGTTACAGCCCAGGTAATTGCATTTTGTCCCCTCGGCTTCGCTGCTGCTGCTGCTCCCAGCGAGTTATTTCCCAGCCACGTCCCTCTGGCAGCTCAGCCAGAGCCGCACCACTGCAAGGGCAGGGTGCAAAGGTGGTTCCCACACATCTCCCGCCTTACCTCGGAAAGGATTAGTAACCAGGAGCAGCCAACCTGTGGAAAAGCTAATAGTTATCAAGATGAAAAGTGGGATTGCAGCACAACAGGTTCTGCATCATCCCTATCAACCCAGCTGGATGAACGAGAAGAAACTTGCAGGGATTTGACTGGTGGAGTTTGAGATGCTCCATCTCAAAACCTGATTAGCAGCTTCCCAGAGCTGTCAGCTCTAGCATGTTCGGTTGGGGTGAGGAGCACACCATGGACGGTCGTGACCGACGACGGATTTCATACAATCGGCCCACATCGCCCAGAGCACCCATGTCCCAAGAGAACACTGTGCTGTGGGTCAGCGTCGAGGCACAGCGAGGGAAGGGGATCATCTGAGGAAGGAGTTAAAACCATGAGCTCCATCACTGACCTGTTGGGGCATCTGTCAGCCCCGAGTGACAGCACGGCAGCTGTTAAATGCCTGCATTCACAGACTCTTCCTACAAGACCATTTTCCTTAAATCAGGGTTGGACTGACATTTTCATAATAAGAAAAGCAGCTTCTTGATTCTTTTATACGTGGCAAGCAAAATATTTTCCCAGCCCCATCCTTCGAGTCGGTGGTTCCACTGATGCTCAGTCAGGTGGATCTCTTTCAAGAGCAATTAAAGACTACTAGCAGGTAGTCTACTTTTTCCCTATCTAGCCCATATGTATTCCTAGTAAGGAGCCTTGATCACAGTAAAACATCAGCACCAGATCCCTTGCAGAGATTGTCTGTAACAGGTACTTTATATATTCAAGCTCAGAATTTGTCTCAACTTGTCTGGGTAAAACCAGAGATAATAGCACACCTCATTATGCTTTTGTAAAACTTAAAACATTTGGCACTTTGCAAAGTTCTTTACAACATGTTTAGCAATAGACTAATTAGCACAGATTTTTCTTTTCTAGCTGTCTTGACAAGCTGATCAGGTAATATTCATGTGACTTAAAGTTTAGAGCACACAAAAACCCCAAAACCAAAATACATAATGCAAAAATACATAAGTATAGCAACAGTCTTTTCTACTCTGCAACTTTCTCTCTCACTTTCTAGTGTCCAGCAATCTCATAACATTGGCTCAATCGATTGCAAAGCAAACTAAACCCATCACTAAGGCCTCAGATCCCATAGGACACCACACTCACTGGGTCCCATCCAGCTGAACATCTTGTAGGTTTTAAACATAAATGAAACATTGTATATATGTTAGAGTGGGCAAAGATTTTTAAAACCCAAAGATATTCAGTAATGATCACATAGCCTATAAATCTCTACTATCTATCTGCTTCAACTTTGGTTTATTTTTTTTTTCCTAGAAGTTTCTGAATTTTTACTACTACTACTACCAGGTGTAGTTTTCTGAGGCTTTTGGGTCAGTAGATGTGTTCTTTGCCCTTCTCAAGCCAATGCATGATCGCAGGAAAGCAAATAAAATGCTTTATTTCAGTCATTTGAAGAACTCAACTCATATGCTGTTCTGTGATTCCTGAAAAATCTTCTCACTTTGAGCAGGGACAATAAGATTTAAAATTACTTTTGTTAGTTGTCTGAAACTGATAAAGTGCATTTTCCATATAATTTTTAACACTCTGAAAAGCAAACTGCCTGTGCAGCGGCGGAGGGGATAAGTACATTTACAGCATGTTACAGTTCTTATAGGACCCAGCATCCAGCCATCGCACCGGCCGTGCGAGAGCGATATCCGCACACCTGCGTGCCCGGGCACGGAGCTGTGACACAGCTCCTGGTGCTGGACCGGGATGCTGATCCTTGCAGGCAAAGCTGCTGCAGGATAATCGCCACCGTATGCGTAAATGACTGTGTAAGACCGGTATCATCTTACTTTGTAAATTCATTCAGTCACTGCCTTGAGAGATGTTCTCCTTATTATAACAACGGCATTTTTGCTGTTCTACTACTAGAGTTCCTCTACAGATGGGAATTTTCCAAAAGTATTTGTGTGCCTTCAGCATGGTGCTTTGCTTTCCTTAGGTTTGCAGGCCTCATTTGCTAAAGCTCCTTGCAAGTACAAATGGTGCTACTTCAAAAAACGACTTCAGAAATAGGAAAGGCATGAAAAGAGGGACAACACAAAAGCATGTCTTTCATCCTTAGCAGCTCCCAGTTCAACCAAGGACACCTCACCTGGAGTCTGAGCTGCTGGACTGATCACGGTCAGGTACCACAAACATTTGTCGGGGCTGGCTGTGCCAGCGTGCGTTGGACAGGAAGAAAAGAAGAGAGAGGGCAAATCAGAGGAAACTGGAAGAATAATAAGTAAGAAACAACAGTCCCTCTCCCTCCCCTTTGGGTGTCCATCTTACAAATTCTCCAAGATAAAGCAGGAACACAGACTCGTCACCTTATTCTGTATCTGTTCTGGCTGGACCCTCTTTAGAGCTAGGAAAAGGAAAACCCCACGACGCGATTCTCCCAGCTGCCGTGGGCTTCTGTGGGTGTGTAACGTCCCTTGCCGTTAACGGATGCTTTGCTTTCCCTATCTTATTTCCAACCCATGCTCTGCAACTTGCCACGTTCCATTGATGGTAAGAGAGCCACAAAACTGAAAGCAACTCCTGTCTCTTTTTCCTCTCGACCCACTGGAGATAAACTTTAGATGGTGGATGGATGCTGTCTTCTCTTTGCCTTTGGGATATTCGGCTTCCTTCTTGGTAGCCTAGTCAACAGCAAATGGATTTTATCTACTTGGGTACAAGTGAGATTACCTGCTTTCCATTGCCCAGCCCTGGATGCCAAGCAGGCATTTATGTGCCTTTCTTATTATATTGAGCTAGTGTATCTACCATTACATCATTAAACAATTTTGAAACCCCACCAGAAACCTCAAAAATCTGGATTCAGGAATTACTTTGGCTCTGCAGTTGTGTCCACAACATTGTAAATCAGGATTGCAAGTTAGAACTCATAACTGAAGTCTTCTCCCTCCTTTTCCCAGCGAAAAGCTAGAATTCATCATCACAGCACTATCATTTAGATCACTCCGCATGTAAAAGCCAGGCCATGCTCACGGCAAGAGGCGGGTTTTATTGCCGTTTGTACACTTACATATTGCAGCTTAACACTTCATCGGTAGAGATTCCTCTTCCTGGTAATATAAAATAATGGAATCAACTCCCATCTGAAAACCAAGCCGGGTACGTAGGGGTTTAGTTATTTAAATAACTGTTTGTTTTGTTGTTTGGGTTTTTTTAAACCTGTAAACAAATCATCTTGGAGTCAGAAATCCCCGCCTCTTGTCCATTTACCTTGGCAAAGTCGCTTCTCGGGTAAAATCGCATTTCCCTGCTGATAAAGCAATGCCGTGCTGCCCCCGTGTGAAGTTAGTGGGAAGGGCAGCGTTGCTAAAACGCCATCGTTTAAAACGCTACGGTTTTTATACGGAGAACTGTTGCAAGCAAGAGTGCAGTTCTTCCTGACGGGTCGTACTACTGTATTGCCAAAGTGAGGTTAGTTACCAGAATATATCAGCTTAACTTAGTGGGGTTTCCTTTTCTTCCTGCCCTGGTTATTAGCTATCTTTTACACTAGTGTAGCTATAGCTATGGCAAGTATTATTTAAACACCATCTGTATATTTCAAAGCCCAAACTGCTACTCCGATTGTAGTATTACGTGCGTAAGGTTTTTATTTCTGCTTAGGGAACATATTTAATATCTACATTTTAAAATACACGTGTATTCATAACAGAAAGGCTTTCTTTTATTTGCTCTCATTTCCTGGAAAATAACTAGAACAAGATGACCCAAGGGAAAAAAAAACCCACAACAACTCACAGAAAGAGTCCAAGGACTGTAAAAATAACTTGGAATGAAATGATACGAAGTCACTCCTGAAGGGCTGGGCTGTGAATCTGCAGTGGCTGCACCGGCACTAAGCACATCGATACGCGAAGCTCGGCTCCCGCTGCCAGTGCTCGCTGCCTCGCGTACGCAGCAGTGACGCAGGCATCGGCGCCGGCACCGCGTTATCGCGGCCAATGCAGACGCCTCCCGGATGGCACGTCGGGCTCCAAAACGCACCGCTGCCTCGATAACGGGCTTCCGGGCTGCGGGCTGAAGGGAGGTGACCGGGTAAGAGTATCGGTACGTGCTGGGGGGCATCTCCCTCTGAATTCACGAGGGCACGACTGCAACAAGTTGAGGAGGCGGCTGTTTCTCAGAAACTATTCCCCAGTTTCAACACTGAGCCCCGTCGGACCGGGGCTTTAGGGAGTTTGTTAGCACTGTCCGACTGCTCGGCCGTGATCAATACAGCTGTCATGCTCTTCTCCCACGAGTCTTAGTACATTGAGTTTTGGAGCTCCCACCTGACTGCAGACACAACAGATTACATGTTGTAGCAGCAAAAGCCTGGACACAAAGCAGATGTGTACATCTTCAAATGAAAGGGGTGCCATTTCCTAACTGAATTATTATTTCTAACCAACCACTCCAGCCACTAGCAAAAAGGAAAGAATTTTAGCTTTTTTTTTCCCCCCTCTCAGACAAAGAGAGAGGAAGAATTACTTCTTGTGGACTAAATCCATCTTCCCACATGCCTTCCCAGTGAGACTGGCCAATTTGACAAGGCATCATTATTATAAAGTTATTTCAATTAAAAAAAACTCCGAAGTATAGGAATTTTCCACATTCACATTCCAGTTTATGCCACGCAGAGCATAAAGCATGAGCATTTTATCAAATGCAGGAAGAGAACAAAGGATAATTTCAAAACAGAATTTCAGTGCTGCTTACCTCCTAATGGCATAGCGCAAGACAAGGATTTAGGCACAATATAATGAAAGCAGCATCGCTATGCAGCTGTGGCCCAGTTTGCTGCCTGTACTGTAAGATTAACGAGCTCCAGACAGGAAAAGAGTGCTCCTCCTCTTGGTATGGTTCAACGGAACTTAAACTACAAAGTAATTTGCAGGTTTGGATTTTACATACGTATTATTAGTGCAGATGAAGCAGCAGCAACTTGGTGCAGAAAATTAACAATATGAGAGTGTTTTCTAGATCGGGACATTTTTTATAGTATGTACAAAAGAAGCAAAGATGACTTTGCTTGCATCATTGAGATTTTACTTGTCATCAACAATATAGATCAAATACAACTTACCTTCAAGATTATATTAACCTAGCGATGAGGCTTTGGTTTTCCACCCCCACCCCACCCCAATCTCAGGGCCAACTTTAAACGATACATCCACCACCCCGCAATGGTGTCTGGTTTTTAACATTACTATTTCTGTCGCTGCTGGAATGCTATCACCATCCATCTGCCTGAGCCCATGACCTAACCCAAGTACCCCTTTTGCCCCAGTACTTCTCGGCAGCTCTGAAGCCTGGCAAACCCCATTACCGCACAGCGCGGGTATCACCATAACCAAGTTGTACCGGCTGCTGCGGCGCTAGAAATAAAATGCACAGGGAGGCGATGAGGAAGGTGACGCTTCTCGAGTGTAAAGTGACAAATTACTCAGAAAAGCATTTCTAGCTAAATATAGTTACTAATAAAGTATACGTTTAAGCTAATAGGCATTTGTGTTAGGTCTATACCTTCATCACAGCGATTCTTGCTCTGCGCAGGGCAACCTGCACGAGCTGCCACCGTCTCCCTGTGGTTCCAGCCACTTCTGCCCACCTCGGACGCACACAGGAGGTTGCTCTTCGCACTGACAGAGCATTACCATGCCCAAAGCCAACGTAAACAACGTTAAAAGCTTTCCCTCTTTACTCTCAGAGCAGAGCTCAACATCAACTTCACTTTGCTATTGCGGGATCAAGTAGGAGCTTCGCCCTTGTGGGTCTGTACTGCATAAGCTTAGGAACAGCCAGCGCAGGTCCTGCCCTCCCCAGGGTTAAGGCTTGGCTCTGGTTTGGCTGCTGGAGGTGTATGTGAACACCTGGCTGCTCGCTGAAAGCTGTGCAAACTACAAAGTTTAAGCATTGCGCTGCTACCGTGGGGGTAAGCAATGGCAACGCTAGCTGCAGTGAGCTCCTTCAGAGGGCCACCAGTTCCCTTAGCAGCAAAATAAAAGGTAAAAAAAAAAATTCCTATGTGAAACTGGCATGTGCATTGGTAAGACTCATTTCCCCGGCATGAAGGCTAGCGCATTCCTTTTGCCATCGCTTCTGTCGGTTCACTTTGCCTGACCCGATGCTAAATCAGAACCACCGTAGCTGCCGTCGGCGCTGCTGCTACGGGTAAAGGAGGCAACGTGCCGGAGAGCCGTGCCAAGCCCAGCTGCGTGAAAGAACAAAGGCAGCACATGCTGATGAGATACAGGCGTGCTCACCATCACTCCTCCGCCCATCTCCAGCAGAGATGGGGAGATGTCCCCATGCTACTAAGGACAGGCGGTGCTGGCTTAACTGCTCACTGCCCTTGCACCCATTCCAAGCCCTTTTTTGAAAGGTGGACTCTCAAAGGACTTTCAGTAAGGACTCCTCTATCACATGTACCTTACCTGGATAAAACAGCAGCGAAAGTGTTTATGCCCAAAGTTCAATTTCTTTATGTGTATGTCGATAAAGAAATAAAGGTGGTCCAAACAGCCAAGAAACACCAGCACTGTTAACAAGATTAAAGGGGTTTGGTGGGGTTTTTTCAGTTTAGAGTAGGTCCTACTTAGATACCTAACCATGGATTTAATAGGTGAGCTTTAGCTACTCAACTGTACATAGTTTGTGCATATTTCCCCCCCCCAAGGTTTCACCCAACTGAAAGCATACTCAAGCTGCCAGTCACATTTTTCCCCCCCATGAGAACTTACCCACCACTTCTCTTATTAAGAGTACGTAGTATTTTTTAGAATTTTAAGTTTCATATAATAAATAGTTTGATTTTGAGTATTTGTCAAGTCTGTGTTTCTTTCCTTTTTTACTACACCGTAGCGTCTAATCAAAACCTCACCATCCTAGCTCGCTTTTGTGACTGGGATCATCACCTCTGAAGCATATCCTATTACCACAACATGCCACATTAAATACACAGAGCCAGCAAGCAATTTCTTGCCTGGGAGGTATATACCAGACTCTAATCAGAATCGGATTTTGGAAGCAATTACGTGACGTTCTAGAAAGCTGCTGTCCTGCTGCTGCCCAAACACATGCCGTAGAGTGACACCTGCATTAAAGAGGGGGGGGAAAGAAAAAGAGGGAAATCCATCAGTTTGAGAGACATTAGTTGAACAAACAAGTAAAATATCTTTCAGCTGCTTGGCTATTGACCTGTTTAGGACAGGAGTATGTATTCCACGTTTTCCACGCCAGTGTTCAGCAGAATTAACCTGATATCCTGGTAGGGGTAGATCTTATACCCCAAAATCAACACAGAAGCTTTTCTAGAATTTTGCAGAAATTTCTAAACATAATCATATCCTGTTCATAGTAAGCTAAAACTGCCCTACTTCTAAGAGGGGAAAAAAACCAAAAAGCAAACCGTTCTTTGGAAAAGTTAAAGCTAAAGTTGACATGTCGCATACTCACCTCCTCATTGTGGTGCTTCAACTGCAGCAATGGCTTATAAAGATTAAATTCTTGAAGCTGAGTAAAAAAAGCGTTAAGTAACAAACCTCCTAACAACAGGAGTCAAATAGGTCAGAAGGATCATTCAAATATCGGTGAAGTTTAGCGAAATCCTACTACCTTAAAAAAATGTGTAAGAAAATGTGAATGACCTGGAAAGAAAAGGTGACGTACTGTATGGCAACTATGGCTGCAAGGGCTTTGTAGTGGCAGCATGTAACTGGCAGCCTCCTGCATTCTGGAAATTCTGAAAAAATTTATACCATTTATACCATATATAAAAAATATATACCATTCTGAAAAAAAAAAAGAAAAGCAGCATTCTCCATTCCATTCTGGAATCCTGACAGGAATCCCTTCTTTTTTTTTTAAATTATTTTTTAATTCCTTTGGTTATGGAGTTAATTTATAATTTTTTCCCCCATGAGTAAAAAATGTCACCCACCTAGAAAATTAAACTGCTGCCATCACCTATTTTTACTTACTAACCAGAACATATAAGCAATACAAAAAAATCACATTACAAATTCAGTTGATCTGGGACTACAAAAATACCAGCATGTAAATATTCAACACTGAGTTGAGAAGAAATGATGCCAAGCAGAATTGAAGCAAGCTGTCCTGTTCACAGCAGGAAGCCTTGTGCTCTACATCCCCTTATCTCTTCCCCACCCCACCACCTCCATCCTTGTCCTGGTTTCATCTGGGACAGAGTTAACTCTCTCGCTACTAGCTGGTACAGTGCTGTTTTGGATTTGGGATGAAAATAATATTGGTAACTGATGTTTTCAGTTGTTGATAAGCAGCCAAGGACGGTTCAGCTTCTCACACTGGCCTGCCAGGTTTTGGTGGAATTGGCCGGGGAGGCACCATGGCTCGGGAACTGGCTGGGCATCGGTCAGCGGGTGGTGAGCGATTGTGCTGTGCACCACTTGTGTTGTATATGATCATTATTGGTTTTTTGATTTTTTTTTCTGTCCTATTAAAGTGTCTTTATCTCAACCCACAACTTTGGTGTTGTGGATTTTTTTTTGTTCTCTCCCCCATCCCACTGGAGGGTGGGGGATGAGCAAATGGCTACTTGCTGGGTTAAACCACAACAGTCCTTTTTGGCACCCTTTGGGTTGAGATAATGACAGATTGGACCAGAGCATGTTAAAACAAATTCATTATAAGCATTCATTTTACCAGTTTAATCATTGCTAGTCAGAATCTTGTGGTATTTGCTCAAAGTTGTTGTGCTGCTTCTCAGAGTTGTTTTCGTATTTATGAAACACTGGCCATGAGACTAATTTGGTATCTGTATTCAGCATGGCTGTCACCTTCAGGAGCTACCTATCGAAAACTATTAATAATTACACTTTTTACCTTTTCTCCTCAGAGAGCCAGTCTATGGAGGAGACACCTTCCTTCATCTTCCCTTTCTTCTTCAGGTTAGTTACAATAACTCTTGGGAACTTTGAATACCCTTGGGATGCTCAAACCAGCATGTTCTTATTGCTATGTCTACTGAATGTGTTTCTGGTCTTGTACTTGTTTAAGGTTAAAGAACCATTTAACAATAGCAGCCAGACATCTGCCCCGAAGCGGGATAGTCATGACATAGCCATGTCAAGCGGGTGGCATGACATGGGAGAATATGCACAGGTATCTAGAGAAGTTCTCACCTCCAATGGTCTGGAACTCTACAACTACAGAACCCTAATGAAGTGACAGAATGTCTGAAAAAAAATAAGTGCTGTGGCTATTCCAGAGAGGCACAACTTACCACGCTGTGCTGGGCCCTGGCCGATCTACCAAGCATTGCTTGGCATTATGCCGCACCCTCAGGGAGAAGAGAGGGGAAAACACACCAACAGGCATTGCAGCTACTCCAAACCCCACGACAGGCACTGTGGCTGCTCCAACCCCCCAAACAGGCACATTATTTTCATCCCAAATCCAAAACACAGCACTATACCAGCTCCTAGGAAGAAAATTAACTCTATCCCAGCCAAAACCAGGATGATCCTCCATTTAAGCAACCTACCTGTCTGGTTGGGTGGGAGACTGTGTGTTACAGCTGGGTTGCAGCTCCACGGGCACTGGGGCAGCGGGTAACCCCAGTCTCCCAGAGCGGTGTCGCTCCCCTCCCCAAGCCCAGCCGCTGATTTTCATGAGAAATTGTACAAATCCACTACTGTCATGCTTTAACCGTCCATCAGTGCCTGGAGATGCCAGCCACAGTGTCGAGAGGTACTTAATGAGACTGATGAGGGGAAAAAGCTTGACAGCACAATCCCAGCAATTAGTCCAAAACCTACATAATTTGCTGGAAATTTTTGTGCATAGCCAGTTCTCTGTTGGTATAAACTTGAATAAGAATTTTAGGGAAACAAAACTTTTATAGAGCACAATACATTTATGTTCTACAGTACAGATGAATTTTTCTATGCAGTTACCCTTAATTTCTCACGAAGAACCTACAAGGTGCTTTCTTCATATCTTCTGCTGAGACATCACAGGTATTAGAACCAGTAACAGGCAAGAGCCTGTTTATTGGATTATTTCTGGATTTTTTTTTTTTTTTTTTTTTTTTTTTTTTTGTTTTTTTTTATTTTTACAAGCTGTATGGCAAGGAATTACCACTGATGTCAAAAAGGGAACAAAAGGCCACTAAATCTCTATTCCTGAATTTTATTTTCATTTAAAAAAATGATGCTGTAAAAGCAATCAAGGTTCAAAATGCAGTTATGGTATGAATATGTAGGTGGAGGGGGTATAGCTGGATTTGGATTTGAGAGGCCTGTGGTGAGGAAGATGCACAAATTCTACCAAACTCCACCTTATTTCAACCCCCTCCTTCCCCGTCTGCGAGAAAGCAGTATCTAGCTGGCCAACTTGTCAGGACAGAGACAAATCCTTCATATGTGACTTCAGCCTTCCTCCAGCATATATTTTTCTTTCTTTACAGAGAAAATAATCTAGACTTGATTTAATTTCATGGTGCTTAAGTACAGGTCAGCTTCTAAATATGCCCTGTAGAAGCCACACTTTGAACGTATTTGTAGTTTGCACTCTAATTATATTACATATCTTTAAATTGGAAAAAAAAATAATTTGAAACTCTGTATACAATGATGATCCCTGAAAATCATGGCTAAATTCAACCACCCAAGTAATATTCTGGAAACATAATTATTTCAAATCCTATTTTGACTTTAGTTTGTACTCCAGCATGTCATTATTTTATTACATAATCACTTTTTCACTTAGGCTAAATTAAAGACATAACAATTGCCTTAATGTGAAATGTGAAAAGAAACAGACCACAGGTACCCAGGAGGCTCAGACTTCTTTCGAATTTACAAAGCCATACCTAGTGCTGTGTTCCATTACAGCACGATCCAGGTTTTACTGTGAAGAGATTCTAGACAAACCCACAACACAATACCACCCTTCACCCCCCTCCTTTCAATCCAGACATCAAGGCAGCCCCAACTTCAGCAAGAACAATTTTGCACCATATAAATTCTAGCAAAAACAATTCTACATATTAGCTGATGACGTTTTTGTTTCTCCTGTAATACAGGAGAACAGCAGGAAATGATCTTTCCAATAGGCAAATATGTATTACAAGGATCACAGCATTATTGTTTTATTGTTTGTACAATGGTAAGTTGCACATATGGACAAACAGTACACATTTAAAATTATTTTCACAAATTAATACATTACAAGAGAGTCCAGTGGTTTAACATATTAACTATTAAAAAAAGCAATAACAAAGGAGTACAAACATTACGGTTTTGACTGCAGCCCAATAAAAGTTTAAAAAAAGTTGAAATAAAAATAAACTGTAAGCTTTATTTTTCCAAGACATAAAAAAACCACATTATATCCCTTCCTAACAGACTGCTCACAAAGATGCAATAACATACAGGTACAAAAGTAAAGAATTCTGTGCTCAGTTTCCCTTAATTTTATCAGATCAAGCGACTAACTGAACATTTGTCAAAGAGCAATCACTGCTGAATGCAGACATCATTTCCAAAACATACAAAATGGTAATAACACTTTAACAATAGAAAGCAAATGACCTGGTACTAGAAAAATCTTATGCACTGTAACTGTTTTAGGAAAAAAAGGTGCTTTTGTGAAAATGATTGTGAATATTCGTTTGATGCATGTTATATACAAAACATCTTCTACATAAAAAGCAACTCAGCTCCAAGGTTCCATGTTCACACTTCAGCCTGTATCTTTACTTGCAAAGATTAAATTGATCTATTATTTCCTCCTTAAGATGTCTTCCCAGATATATCTAGTGCACACCAAATTGGAGATGCAGCAGAAGCTATGATTTTGTAATATGTGAGATTCATAAACTACTGTTACAATAGCTTTACCCTTCAAATTACATCATTTTCCGCCTCCATTCTTTAGCAGCAACTTATCGTACTATACCTCGTATTGAAAGCAGATATGCAACTGCTTTTAAGTCAATGCTAGTAGCCCTGACAAGAAGCTAGTGAATCAACTCTGTTTTTTAACAGCTAATTTGGGTTTTCATTAGAATAGCATATCCTATCTCCCCCAATTGCAGGGAAAAGCTCATCCAGCCCGACCACTCTCTGCTTGCACACAGACCTTGTGGCACCTTGAGCTTTCAGCTGAAATCCTGCAACGCTCTACTGTTCAGCTCAGAAGAAAAAACAAAACCAAATACTTTGGGAACATTACCTATGAAATGTCTGTGTCAAAATCTCAGATTCTTCTTTAGAGTTGGCTGCTAAATGGGTCAAGAAAAAGGTTTAAAAAAAAATACAGCTACTATTCACTATATACCAAACTTTATGAAATAGTAAACATTGTATTTCAGCTGGTCTTAAACAACAAAATACAAGCAGCAATGATGACATAGCCGGGGACCCACTATTTGAAACTCCTAAGGAACATCAAGATATGGGTCCACAGGGCAACATGGAGAAACAGAACACACAAAGAAAGGGAGACCTGGCTATGGGGCAAGGTTTGCACATCTGTATTTTATACATATATATATATACACATACATACACACAGGCGTGTGCACTGTACTGTATATATTTACATCCATATACACAAAAACACCCTGAAGTAGATTTAAAGGCCATATCCAGGAACTGAAGATATGAACTCTAGCATTTGTACTAGAATATATTTTATCTGTACAAAAAAACAAATATGCATATATTCATATGGTATAAAGCTTATTAACAAAAAAGTCTGCTACTAACATTAGGTTAAATAGATGGTTTTACAAGATTCTTTAATAATAATGCAGTATAGAACATTTCTAAAACTAGGGCCAAAAATAAAAATACATAAATGGGTTTCTATTCACAAGAAAATAGCTGTTCAATATGATTTCATTTTGTATTTCAGACTAGGGAAAAGTAGCAAAATTTTTATAAATCTCCTGGGATGCAATTTAATTAATGCATCAATCTAGAAAAATAGACTTTTCAGATGAACAAAGTTGATTCACTTCCCCTTTGCTAAAAGGGGTGCCTATCTTTTCCCTCGCTTGTTTCCAGCTGGAGGTTTCTTCAGCTGAAGAAGTTGCCCTCCTGTCCCAAAGCCTGCAGATGCAGGATTAGACACCCCGAACGTCAGGCCAGCTGATGCTGTGATGCCGGGATTGCTGAAGTTAAACCCAGACGTAGTCGAGCTGCCAAAGCCTTATGAGGGAGGGAAAAATATTTTGAAACATAAGTTATATCAGGATTGCAAATTTGTTATTGGAGTTATGAACACCAGCCACTTCATTACCAATATTTGTAATACTTTATACTAACATGGATCTACAACAGTATGCCACATTGCTAACACACTTGGACCTGCTGTAACAACTTGGATATTAGAGCACTAACACAGTCTACCTCAGTGATTGTAAACAATCATAACTCACAAGTCTATTATACCATTATCCATACAACAGTAGTAGCCAGGAGTCCCACTGAACTTGTAGAAAAGAGGAAGCAGAACTCCTCAAGTTGTTGGTCTAAATACATAATGATGCATAGGGTGGGAGGGAAGGCAGAAGTACAAGTGGACCACAGCCCGCTCACTTCACTCACGACAGGTAAACGGCAAAGCTGGAGTCAGAGCTCCCAGACTTGTGCCCTACTGACTAGGATACCTTTGCCCGTCTTCATAATGTATGTGGCACAGACCACGCCTTAAGTGAGAGGCAGAAAAGGCTCAAAATCCTTGCCAAATTCTTGGTATTTAAAAACACCCGTTATGACTTAAACCAAAAAGCAGCACCGAAAACAAAGCTTTGGAAAAAATTAATGACTAGGTGAGCAAACTGTGCTATTTTAACTCCTCCACCCTCTTCTGTCAAGATAAACAAATTGAACACTCGGTTCAGCTATAAAATAAGATCAGTTGACGAAAATCTGCCTACAGTTTTCAGCAACAGCAATACCAACTAATTTTATGCGTTGGTTTTTTGTGAATTTATATTAGTTATGCACAACCAACTTGGATAATAATCGAAACTACTAGAGAATGTTAGAAATCTCAAATATGAGTTAACAAGAACTTCATAACTCTGCTTTTTGTCCTCTCAAGAAACTGAATAAGGTAACCAATCATACAAAATAACAAGTATCACATGAGCAAGTTAAAATCTTAACAAATAGTTTCATAGAAGTTGAATATGGAAACTTGTAATTAAGAAAAAATGGGACTGGTTCACAAGCAAAAAAGGGTATCTTCTCAATACACATTACTTAACATAGTTTTGTTAGTTCTCTAGTACACAGTTAAAGCAATCCTTTGGTCACATCTGTATCTTCAACTTAATGCCTAATTATTTTTAAAGCACAAAAATAAAAACTCAACTGGTTGTCTCGTCAGAATCTCAAAGTGGCTTGTGTCACAAGCCTGATGCCTTCTGTTCTCTCACTTGTTACTGATGCTTTGCATGAAGAACTACTTCAAAACATAGCATGAAACTGTTCCTCCTGCAGTGTCTGGACCTGGGTTACACACCACATCATCTTGTCAAGAAAATCCCCCATTATCCACATTCCAGTAACTAGTAATTGCAGTCCTTCAACACGCAGTTGCCTGTGCAGAACTCACTGTCAATATAATGTGTGCAGATCTGGAGTGTGACTAATAATATTGTTCATTTGGGTCTTGTCTAAATTTTCTGGACTAATTTGTCTCTCATCCTAGGAGTGAAGGGGGTGTCAGGGGTGAAGTTGATACAACTATTCCTCCATTTTCCTGCTAATTCTGAATCCCAAATAAGATTTTTTTTTTTTAGAAGAATAAACTTGTTCTTTATCAGGGAGTCTCACAAATGAAAAAAATCTTTAGTAACAAAAACTGTTCTTGGTAAGTTACCTTTTTACTTCAAGTATGTACCTGAGATAACAAGTAAGCACTTGCCTCCTATAGAAAATATCATGAATGCCATTCATAATAAAGCTGTATGTGATCTATCATGTCAGGAGTTCAGTAGGCAAGGGTAAAGTGTTCATGAATTACCTCCACCTAGCTGCTTTTAGATATAGGGATTAGTTTGAAGCATGCAGGGAAGGCAGCCTGAGCTTTATTTGAGTAATGTTAGAATAAGAAAGAGATGCATAAACTGTGTGATAGAAGATTGAAAACATGTTTGTTAATTTAGATATAACTCCAAAAGTAATAGCTGTTACGTTAGAAGTGCCATTTAGGGCAGCCATGGAAGTGTAGAAAGGCAGAAGGGAAATTCAGCTAAATGGTTTTGTCCTGGCACGGCCGCAAAACAAGGCCATGGTATTAAGTTATTTTCTTAAAAGTAAACCAAACCCTAAAGCAGAATACTCAAATGAAAAATATTCAGGAAAAAACAACGTTGAACAAGATATACATTCAGTCTTATTCCTGTTGCAAGGAAAGAGAATCAGTCATGGAACCAGCTCAGTTCTAGAGGGAAGAGTCACAAAGTCTTGAACCACAGTTACAATGTGATTGATGATTTCTTTGTTGAAATTAGTACTACTTATGTGTAAACAATTATTTTCAGAACATAAGTGACAACCTGCCCTTTGAGGGCATAGAATTAGCATCTCCCTGAAGGACCTTAGAGTACACTTTTATCATTGGGTTTTGCATCCCTGCTTCAGTCAGCCCTTTAGACAGGTAAGCCAAACGCGAGGTACACACCTCCCCATAACAGTATTTTTTTAATTTTAGCACTACAGGGATAAACAGCAGTCCAGCAGATCTCAAAGACAATCTATTCCTGCCCTCATCCCCCACACCACAATGGGTGCTCTAGATCAAAAAGGATTTCCAGCACAGCTTTGACTGATTTACTATAGCCTCATAGTTACACATGGATTATATTCAGATCCATTTTTCAGCAGTATGAGTATTTCCAGCCATAACTCCACTTTGATTATCTCTTATCCCTTGTACTGAAGCTGCTATTCTTCAATAAAAATAGTTCTCCAACACAAATTCTCAACTCAGCTCTTCAAAGCATATTTAGCACATCAGTTTCCACAAAACCAGCGTGTGTGTACAGCCCCCCCTCCCCTTAACATTATATCATTCAATGGTGATTTTTTTCCCTTTTCCCATCACTTTGGGAGTCTTAATGCTCTTTATGACATCCCACTCACAGCAGCCTTTTCAGTCGCCATCAAATGAATAACAGTAGGAATTAATTGAAACTTGGAGTCAGCTTCCCAGTGTCTTGTTCCATCTTGCAATTGTGTGCACTAAAGGAATTGAGAGAAGACCACAGTTGCTCTGCTTTTCATCTACTGACACAGTGGACACAATGACTCCTCCTCAACTAAGCCCAATTTACTATTAGAAGATGCTCAAATACTTTCATAAGACTCAATTTTCTCTTCAAACATACCAACTGAAATTGAGAAGAGCAGTAATACTACTAGAAACATTTTCAAATCTTTTAAAGCAATTAAATCTAACTCATAACTTAAAAAGATTTGACAAAAGCACTTTGGGGATCTATAGTTTTCATTCTAAAATAAGAACAAACTGATGGAAAACATATGGAGGGGACTTGGGGCATTATCTAAGCAGCCTAGAAGGACAGGGTGACTGAACACTTCATAGACATTAGTTTGGGAAAATACTTAACCACTCACATCTAAATACAAGTAGTAACAACAGTATATCCCGTAACCCATATTCACTCCATTTTCCTAGCTTTTTCAAAAGAAGAAGATTCAGAAACAAGATACAACTATCATACAGTAATATAAGCCAGAATATTGTTTCAGGATCCTCAAAATGTTATTTACGAAACAGGACACATTGAAATAAAAAAAAAAATTAACCTGGCTAGCCTCAGGCATCATCCAAACCCATTTATACACCCTCAATGAAATTAAATTGAAGATCATACACAATCCAGAAGCTATACAACATAAGATTTTGTATATAAAAGTTAATGTGCTTCTGGTTACCAAAGTTTTATGGAGCTTTCTATTCTAGATCAAGCTTTCATGACCACTTTGTTTTATAAGAACAAAATTACAGGAATTACATTTAATCTTTTATATGACTGGTTACCACCTTCTATAACTAAGACTCTTGAGATAACTGAAAACAATCTTCATTTTATTGGGTCCAACTTCCTCACTGCTGAAGAGAGACTGGGGGCACTGCCACCATGACAAAGCCTCGTTTGAAGAATACAGTGAAATGACATCTAAATTGTCTCTGCACACCACCAAGACAGACTTGCTATTTACTTTGGTTTGATATCTCGTTAGTGGTGGATAACTGATCCACACAACTAGTTTTCTAATTATATTTTTTAATATACTAAAACCTAATTTACATATTTTGTAACTTAGCAGCTTGAAATGCTTCAATACTATTTATATAAATGTTAATAATAGGTAATATAATATAGGCTTAGGAAAAATAAACTACAAGATAAAAATGTCAGCAGTGTTAAGTTTTCCACTTGCTTCTGATATTAAAAACTAACTAAACAAAAGAAGGTTGGTGCTTAAACAATGCATATTGCAAAATCAGAGATGTTCTATCAAAAACTTACTGGGGTGTTACACATTCATGAATGTTACATAGCCAGCTTCGTGAGCTATTTCCTCCTTGCAATACGAAGTTTAAGGTACTTTACAGGCCTAATTTGACAGCATAACCCATCACTAACCAAGGAAAAAGCAAAACAAAACACACAGTAACTACCTAGACACTGGTCCAAGCTAATGTATTGGGCACTTACTAATACACACCAACCACTTGCTATGTTTTCATTAACAGCAGTTAAAGGAACATTTTGCTTTTAAAAACGAAACACACTACCAAAAGCCAGTCCCAGGAGACATGATACTTCTTCAATCTGTCATTGAAGAAAGACTGTAAGACACACTATAGTAAGCTATTTGCCTCAGAAACAAACTCCTATTTAAAAATTAGAGATACAAGCTATAGAAGCGAACAAGATTTCAGACATCCGAGTTACGAAGCAATTGCCTCCCTATTTTCATTTTCTCACCACCAACAAAATTAAACCAAAAAAAGTTAAATGAGTACCGAGTAGTGCAATTGACACAGAAATATTTTCAAAGTAGTTAACACAATGAATTATGGATATATACAGAGAAAGAATAATTATAACTTACTATTCAAATACAAAGGATAAGAGATAAAACAGTTTTAGGGAAGCCTTCTGGGCTTCTAAAAAATAACTTTAACTTTACTTGTAAACACAGAAGTCAAATTACTGGTATATTTGTCACAAATTTATATACTAATTTCAATAGCTCAGGAACTGCATAGCCTATGCATTCAAGTAGTAACTGCATTTCTGTGCCTCAGACTGCATCTGATCCAATCTGATACATCTGATCTCCTGCTTCCCACTCCTAATTAGACAAGACACCAAACACAAAACATTAACACTCACTCAATATCGTCTACCTAGGAGACCTTTAACAGAACCTAAGAACTTCTCAGAAATGTGTATTTAGCAAGTATTTATTTTAATGGTTATATACACATGCAACTTTAAGCACATATGTTTCAGTAGCTTGCTTAGACTGAGTGCAGCAGTTTGATTATAATACTTTGGCTTTACGATAAACTTGAATTCAAGAGAAACAAACCAACCTGCACTTAGACTTCCTGATGGCTTACTTGTAGTTCCAAACCCAAATGATGATGCTCCTGTGGCACTACTTCCAAAGGCAGAGCTACTTCCAAATCCTAGTAGAATAATAGTAAAGACATACAACAAAAAAATTACAGACACAGCAATTAAAGACACATAGGTTTTGGGTGGGGTATTGTAAAACCAAACATAATTCTAAGCATTATTTGGTAAACAAACATTCCTAGGATTATTGCCTCAGGAGGACTTTATTCACAACACAACATTGCATTAAGAAAACAGTGCAAACAGGAAAGCATTGGAGAAAAAAATACTTCCTTCAAAATGCAAAACTGAGTAAAGGAAAACCTGTAAGAACAGCTGAAGTAAACTACTGGAGTTTATGAAATTTCTATTGAATTATTGCTAAATTGGCAAGAAAATGGTAATTAAATGGGCCAAAACTAAGAAAATTCAGACACAAGCTATATGACTTCTATTACAGAAAGCCATACTCTTCATCCACAATTCTAAAAGAAAAATTCTCTACACTTAAAACAGAATAAACATTTTATTGAGTTTACATTTGGCATATTTTAGAGTGTCGTTCCCCCCCAGCTCCCCCCCGTTATTTGGCATCAGCTTTATCTAGGAAACCACAAAATAGGTTAAATACAGAATAGAAACAGAACTTCACAATACTTAATGGGATAAATCATCATACAAAGGGCAGCCATAGTAATAAAACTCATTCTGTTAATTTTGTAATTTACATTTATAATTTCATAATATAAATATTTCAAGATTTCAAACTGTGCTGTTAATATCAGATCACTTACAAAGGAAAAGTAAGTAGATATCTGCAGTTTGAGATAAAGGCCAGACAAAAGGAACAGTAAGAGAAATATATTCTCTGATTTTGGCTGTCTCAAGAGGTTTTCAAAAAGAGAACAGTATTTGTATTTGAGGAACTTATGCCCTCACCTTAATTTTCAAGTGTCAGGGAAAATACTTGTATTTTACTGCAAATTGAGCCTTTACCATTCCTTTACAGGAATGATTCTTAGATTTTAAAACTAGTAAGAATTGAACATACTATCTGAAGCAGTGTTCTCTAGTCTTCTGCAATTTTTAAGTAAGTTTTAAGGGTATATAATGGCAAGTATCATTTGAATGCAAGCCAGTTTATTTAAACTATATACTCTTTTGTCTTATCTAGTTTGAAATTAATTACTAATGGTCAAGCAAGGTGTCTGCAAAAGTTTAATGAAGCATAGGATCTATACGCTACATATCTTATATACATAAATGCAAAAGCCTCTATGTTTATCACTGACAAAATTCACTGAATGTTTATCATGGAAAGAAAGCAAATTTCCCCAATTAAAATATGTTTCAAAAGTATACGTTAAAAACTGTCCTGTTCAAAAAACTCCCTAAGATTAAAAAAAAAAAAAACGTAAGTATTCATATTCCACTAATTTGTTTCAAAGAGCACATCTGCAGGATATTTTGCATGTATTCCTTTATTCTTCTACACTTGCTTCTATCAGATAGTCTTGATTTGTCAAAAGACGAAAATTTCACAAATTAATACAAATAGATGAAATGCAAACAAATGCCTTCCTAAGCAGAGAACTAGCGGAAAAAGAATACAAGTTAGGCCTCTAAAACAAAACTGTTGTGCATCAACTTAAAAGAAAATGTCCTCTAATTTACATTGGCAAGATTAGTGAACATATATAAGCAATCTTTAGTCCACAACCTCTTTGGTTGAAAAGGAAAAATTATGGTGGTCGTCCCCCCCCCCCCCCCCCATTGTGGGAACAACCTGGTAATTCAGAAGTACTTTCCTCTTAGCCCACTATTCTTTGTTATTTTCCCTGTTTAGGTGTACAGACTTAAAATCTGATGTGAAAGGACATTGGTAGATTTAAAGATAATTTCAGCACGATCATTTAAGGCACAACTGATGTAACGTTCAAGTTACATTATCTTTCCAATACCGAGTGATGCTTAATTATTTTAAATACAGTACAACACCGATTCAGAGGTTCAGCTCAAAGAGGCAACATGTAGGGATGCAGGCTGAGGCTGCAGAGAAGAGAGCACTTAATGAGAAAAAACACAACACACTGTCTGTGCTCAGCAGATGTAACAGTTTTCTTTGCAGGTATCATACAAAAGTCTTCTGACTTGCACTGTAGGAACGCCTGACCTTTACAGACAGAAAATTTACATGCAGATTAGATTCTACTAATCACTTAGATGCTACTTGAAGTTCTACCACTGACAATTCATTACATTTAAATGAAAAGGTGTACATGAATTTTGTAATTTTTTTATTAGCACCTACTCTTTCCGTTATGTGTCCCCTTGGAATATATTCCCCACCAGCACTATTAACACTTTGGTAAGTATTTTTCCCCTCACTTTCAAATGTTGCTTTTTCAGCTTGAGGAGGGTTTCATTTTTTTTTTCCACAGACAAAAGCTAAAGCTCAGACAGACTGACAGCTAAAGCAAATAAGTTGCAGCAAGCAGGATCCCAGAACTGTAGTATTTTTTTAGCATTTATTCTTATCTTAATCCAAGCAGAAATGAGTTCCTGTATTTAACAGTTGTACATACAGGTGAAAAACTTCTATGGATTCACTACAGCATGATCCAATGTCTCAGGTGCCTATCTTCCATATATGTAAAATTAAGTCAAGTTGTTATAAAACGATGTCCTTGATGTACTTCCCTAGCTCTAAGAACAGAACTTCTATGTGATTACTTCATCCCATTCATCCTGAGATTTCACAACAATGGCTTATTAGCCTTAGTATTAGCCTTAGCAACCCCTTCTGCAAGGCATGAAAAAGTTTGGAAAACACAGACTGCCAAATTGTAAGGTCTTTCCCTGAAACAGATCATCCTCTTAGTGGAGTTAAAGGTTTGCAAGAGATTCAGATGTGCGGTATAATAATTCAATGAAAGATTAGAAAAGTTAAAGTGTACCTCCAAGGCTTGAAGAACCTAAGCCACTTGATTGCAAGCCAGTGCCAATACCTGAGCCGAATGGCGTTCCAAAACTAACTCCCAGAGATGGCTGTGGCCCTGGTATAAAAAAAATGAGAACAAACTTGCCTTACTCTTTCACAGTAAAGAGGTCCTTTATTTATGCAAGTATTTGATAATGTGAACATCATTGCTTTCAACAAATCCTACTAAGATCCCAAACAAAATTCCTCACTTAACTGTCTGCCTCTATGTCCACGTGGTAAAAATCTAAGAAAACACTGATTGTAGTAAGGTGAAACTAGTCCAAGCTAAATAACATAACATAATTTAGTACTTTTAAAAGTTAACCACTCTCACCTTAAACTTTAAAACTTTAACCAAAACCTTGAGAGAACTCATAGGTAACAACATTTTGCCACCCATCTTAATGGAATTAGTATAAGGGAAAACCTTCAAATTAAAAACATAGGAACTGACACTAATGTAACTAAAACTATACTGCCAAGTTAATTTATTTAAAAAATAGGAATCTTCAAGACTACTCAAGTATTCTGTCCAAATTTAAATAGAACACTAAGATAAAAAACAAGACAATGACTTTATTTTATTAAATTTATTGTTCATTTTTAAGCAAGTCAATTACACAGTAACATGACAATTCAATTCTTTTCCACACAAGTGATAACTGGAGTTCTGTTAAGCTCTGCTACATAACACCATTCAATAAGGTAAACTAGTCAAACCACCTGTTTAAATAAACATTTACAAAAGGCACAGTTCTGCGTACCTTAATGAATTAGTTACATTCAAAATTTTAGAGTCAGAGTTTGTCCCATAGTTAAAAAAAGTTGACAGTACCTTCCCTGCATATTCATACTAAGATGCAGGACTGTCAAAAAAAACATTCTCAGTCTGCCAAGATGAAATTTACAGCCTCAGCTCCTTTTTATTTTTTCCTTACCCTTGGGGAATAATCAACTTGCTAGCCCATTACTAACACATTTTAAAATAATAATTCTGATAAATAATTAATAAATTTTGACAGTTTTCACAGTACAATCTTATATTCCTGTCTTTTTCAAACAGTTTTCAGTGCACTATTTAAAAAGTTTAACCATCGAAGATAAAATACAGTGCCAAACTCTTAATCCACAGACATTCACACCTTTCCTCAAGATAGCCTTCTCCATCTTTGAACATACTTTATGTCCTATATCTGTGAAAGTGATGATTTATTCAAATATTACTATAAAGCTCATATTATTTCAGTCTTTTTCTTAAACCGTTATCACATTTGGGCTTATTTTAATTCAAATTTCTTCCTTCATACTACAAAGTTTCCTGTCGCTAATATTTATCTAGCATTTTAAAATGTAAATATTTCAAGCTTTTAAAATCATTTCAGTATTTGAAGATTTAAATGGAAAATCATTCTGAATCAAGTGAAAGGCACTGTATATTGAAAAGTAACATGTTTGCTAGGAACACAAAATTCTTATGTGATCCAAGCTGAATGACATCTGTATACTCAAAAGTAGTGTTAAGCTAAAATTTAAGGGCAACTAAAGTTGTTAGCTTTCAGTCTCTGCTTAGCAGGGAATAACTGGGAAACCCAAGATATTTTTTCAACTAAAAAAAGTGTATCAGATGTTGCAATTACAAATTTTCACATGACTTTCAAACTAAGCTTGTTTACATCCAGTTTAAATACTGATACATCTACCTAGCAGCTTTTTAAAAATAAAAGAAAATTGTTATCAATAAAAAGAAACAGAAAGCCCTACAAGTCAGTCATCTAATAAACTACAAGAAGAACCCGAAACCACATATCCAGTTCCTACTCAAGTGCACAGGTTTCTATCTCAGTAGGAGGCACTGTTAGTGGAAGACCTTAAAACAAAACACTACAGTCCTCCAGCACAAGCTTTTTACCAAATACAACATGCTTTTTAGAGCCAGTAAAAAACATTCTAACACACCTCAGATTATATAAAACAGGATTTTATGCCTTAGGCTAACAAGCTTTTCATTGAGCAACAGCATATGATATTTCTTGATTTTGTACCATAATGTTCTGAAGGCATCATCACTACTTATAGTTCTTATAAGTAAGCATAATTTTCAATAGCAAAAAACTAGTACTAAAGAGTCTTCGATGCCAAAAGTACTAGCAAAAAATTGGCACTTCTGGCTATTATAGGTACGAGACAAAATCTTTGTAACAAGTATTTTAACATTTTAAAACTTGATATATTTGCCCTGTAGAGCAGTTCAGTTCAATGAACAGGACCCACTACAAAGAGTCCAGACAGATCAGCCAGATTTCCTAAAGTGACAGTCTGCAATTTTTAAAAAAAATCACAGCTGGTCCTAACAGTGAACAAATTTAGTGTCACAACTTAGATCTGATTCTGACAAAGTAATACACCGAGTAATTTTAACCACGGTTAATACCAAATTATGCAATAAAAATTTAAGTGCTATAAAGATTTCAGTATCTTTTCCCATTAGCACTTCAATCTCATACTGAGCCAAGTCAAAACATAACAAAGTGTGCTAATAGCTTGATAATGCTTTAACTAACCCTGCACTTCACCAGTTAAGGAGAGAGTGACTAAGTTGTTGGAGAGGTTCTTTATTTATTTTCAGAGGATCTTGAAGAAAAGCATTTCTTTAAGACAACTTAGTCTTACCAGAAAAACATCAGTTTCAGCCTCATGCATTTACAGCTTAGTTTGCTAGGCTTTAATGCTTTAATTTCCTTTAAAATCTTTTACTTTAGTAGTATCAATAATAATAGGTAGACTAGCCACCATCATTTTAACTTCCATGCTGTTCAAGATTGCTCAGGGAAGATGCAGCTGAGGCAGTGGTTAAAACTCTAGCTGCTGCTGCACAAAAGGATGACCAGCCTCACTGCTACCAATAAAGCTGTGCTCAGAGCAAAAGTGCTAAACTAGGGAGAAAGGTTGTGTGCAGACAAAGCTTAAGCATAATTTTAGTAACTCTAGCTTCAAAAAACTGCACAAAAACTGTGCTTCAGTGTACACACCACAGTCCTGGTGTCCTGACTATCCATCCCAGGAGACCAGTGGAGTGCATCTTTGCTCCCTTTCTTCCATATGGCCAGGATCCACTGGCTTTATTTCAGTAGAAGCCAGATATGTCTTGGCATACAGAGAGAACATGAATAGGGTGTGTATCTACACCCAGGAACTGGGTAAACATTCCCTGATCCCACAGCTTAGATGTAGCTACTGAACTTTTGACTTCTGAACACAAATGTAAATTACATTATTTATCTTCTTCAGAGAAAGAACAGCAACTAACTCTAAATTAATCTTATGAAATAGACTTAACCACGTAAACATAAAATATTTTTTAGAAAGAGACAAACCATTCTGATCCCTCAAGACTAGAGTACCGTATATTAGATTTTAGTTAAACAGTTTAAAGCCCAGATTAATTCTCTTGTTTTATTCTTATCTTCAATAACAGCAACAGCAGGTCAGGTATTACATACACCCCCTTTTTCCCCCCTTTACATACACCTCATTTCATAGTCTTTTCTCTCATAATCTTTTACCATCCCTCATCTATCCTCTCTTCAGGATCCAGATCTTGCAAAGGAATATGTGTGATTTTAACTTCTAGCAGACAGTTTATAAAATTTATAACAAAACACAAAGTTAAAACATGCAAACATTTGCAGTTTTACTGCAGCAAATGTCCATCAGAAAATGGAAATTAAGAGGAGGCAGTCTTTAAATATTTAAAGATTCCTGCAAAACTAAAATAATAGATTCTTCCCCTTTTCCACTAAGGGTAAGACAAAACGTGGCAGCCTTAATCTGAAGCTAAGAAGCTTCAGGTAAGTTGTTGTGAAAAAATCAAGCACTGAAATCAGTTATTTAGGAAAGTTGTGAAATTGTCCTTTCTAGCAAGCTTTTAAGACTTTAAGGTATCTCTGAAATAGTTCAGGCCTGACTAATCCTGCTTTTGAACTAGAGGAACAGAAAAGATGACTTCAAGTTCCACCTAAAACTCTTAGAAAATAGGGTTAAATACTCCTGAAGAGCCACTCAAAACACCAATCTACCTCTATTTCTCCAGGTCCTCAAGTGAGTTGCATGGAGGGGAACAGTATTTCAACTAAGTAGTAAAAAAATTGATGTCTACTTTTGTTGGCATGTTTAATGTAAGTTAATGGCTTTGCTCTGTCTGCATCACTCATGTAGTTGGCACTTTTTTGGCTTTTGAAATACTCCACCAAAACAACCAACAAAAACACCCCAAACCAATCATACACTCACATTTGCTCCTTTCACTACAAAATGTTACAGAATACCTCAAGGTATAAAGTCACCTAACCTCAGGTGTGTTGGTACAGGTCAATTCTGCCTCCACACCACCCCCTTCACTCCTACTCCTAAGAGGATATTCACGAAGTCATGCCATAAGTGGCACCAATTTACTGAAGTTATTAGATTGAATCTGGACTAGGAAAAGGAAGTTCAAATCTCTCACCCCAATTTGTGAAAATGCAGGTATAACTTTAAATGTGACATCCCAAGTATATGATTTTCATACACAACTAATCTTGTAATGCCCGTGCAGAGTATTTTAAAAAAAATGAGACAAGGAGAAAGATGAAGGGAGAAGGAACTCCTCTGGTAACATTAGGCTGCACAAGCCACACTTCTATCTATATTAAACCCCCTGAAGGTAACATTAGATTATCTCACATTTTGTTTAAAACCAGGCTCTTTTGCAAATGTCACTTCAACAAAGTTTCCATGGATTAACACAGCAGTAACAGGAAGACTGTGGTCTATGACGGAAATTTAGAGGAGAAATATTTCATAAAGACTTCATTTTTTGTTGTGTTCAAAATATTTTGGCATATTTGTCTTTTAAACCCATCTCCTTGCTATTTATAACGGCCAGGGCTGGAAGTACATTGTACTTTCCTCTTATGGAGGAGGCAAGGACAGTCTAATAATTTGTCAAACTTTGGGTGGTTGCTGCATAGGTTTCTAATAAAAACCATTCAAAATACAACTGCTGTTATAAGAGAAGAGAAGGAAATGGTGCCAATATGACTTTCAATACACCTATGATAAACAACATTTTAGGAAATAAATGGTAGAATGAAGTTACCTATGCTTTTCATAATTTGTTGACATAGACATATCCACTTTCAAGTAAAATTAAATGGAATTTCTCTTATTCCCGTTAAATGGTTAAATATTAATTAAATGCTCTACATTCAAGAATCCTCCTCTGAGAAGTGTTGGTTAGTATAACAATGTCAACTAAGGTGCCTTAAATTATCTCCTTTGCCATGGGTATCAATTCTTCATTAGCAGTGGGTCATGCATTTCCTCTGTTTTGGTCTTCCTCTTACACACATGCACACACAGAACCACTGATCCACTCTACTTTCTCTAATATTTATTTGCAACAGCAGAATGGCCAGCAAAAACTGCTCCAACATCACCCTGACAAAGGAGTTGGCTATAAAATAAGCAGCCAGGCATCCATCTTCCTATTCTACAGATGTTTGCTCCACATTCCTTCCTTTTCTACAGCATTTTTCATTTTACAGGTCCAAAGTGCTATATAAAAATGTATTATTAATTTTACATAAGAAAAAGGTAATATGCATTTGGATATTCTCTCCTCACCGATTTGAAATAATTTACTATAACCATTACAACGCTGGAAAGAGGCTATACTACGTGTATTCAGAGATGTTAGTTAAGAGTGAAGACTCACATTCCAAGGGGTAAGTTAGAACAATACAGTAAATATCACTAATACAAGTAAATTCACAAGATTAAGTATCTGTTGTATAATTATTGCTAAGTCTACCCTGCTTTTTTCTATTGGCTATGTATCAGTAACTTTGCTCATCACAACGTTTAGATTTTTAGTCGAACACAAAGGAAGACTTCATAGAAAATTTTACACAAATTTACTATTGTCGTAACACTAATAATCTATAACTTGAATGCACTCAGACCTGTAGCAGGCTGTTGCTGCTGAGTAAGTGTTGCAGCCATCGCAACGGCTGCTGCATTTGGTATGTTGCTGAAAGGGGTCGGTCCAGTGGTAACACGTGGCGCGCTCTGCCACTTCTTAGCTTCTGTTCGTCTTGCCTCAAACACATCCATGGCATCTCCCAGAAAGGTTTTCCTGTAGCCAAGGTATTGGTCTTTGAGCATCTGAAGGGGGTGGGGGGAAGCCATTTTAGTTCAGTGTATTTGACATAAAACCTTAACTTAATAAGGGAAGAGTTAGAAGAGTTGTAACACTGAGTTATAAATAACATTTTCCTAAAAAAACCAAAAAACCCCACCCCACAACCTGAAAGGATCTAGTAAGGCTATGAGCTGGAAAGAATTGTTTTGCATCAGCTACAGCCAGAACAGATTCCTTAAATTCTGCAAAGCAGTCAAACATAACATACTGAATGGTATCAAAATCTTTCAAAGTTGGTGTACATCAGCACAATTAAATTTGTATCACTGTACTAGCTGACTCAAGAGGCAAAATACAGCCACATTATGAGCTTATAACATAAAATAACACTCTTCTTCAGTGCTACCCTTTCTGTATTGACTATGCTCTTCCTCCCCTATCACCTTTACCTGTATATCTTTCCTTCCTTTCATATTTGCATTTCTTTCTTAGCACAAACCTAAAAAAGCTATGAGAATTTTAGAATTCACTCTTGTTTCTGAGGCATTTCATCAACAATGTAATGCAGTGCAAATGCAATAGATCATTCTGCTTTAGACTAACAAGTAGCCCAAATCTGTTGTGTCATGTCCCCCCTCCCCTTGCCTATGCCCCTTTCCCCCTCAAAACCCCACCTTCCATAGCAACACCTGGCTTGGCCTGTTCATCACGAGCCATTTCTATCTGTTTCAGATGAGGGAACTACAGGTATCTTGGGTAACATAAAAAGAATAAATGGCTTCAATTAAAAAACTGATAGAATGACTGCCATATTCTGTCAGAATCTTTAAATGTAATAGATTTATTAAAACCAAAGAATAGTAGGTTCAATTGAATTTTATTGAAAGCATACTATGTCCTGTCTTCCTGGCTAAGGATATGCTTGTTTCCGATAAGAGGAGCTTACAGCCCAAAAATTCTGAATCGGGATTTTAACAGCTGTAGTCCTAAGTCTATAAGCAACAGCAGGAAAACACACAGAAAGAATGGCCTCATTATCACATTAGGAGTGCCATCTTTGGCGAGAGAAGACATTTGTAGAACTCTGATGAAATTTAACACAATGCCATACTGACTGCCATAGCAGCTGACAAACTCTACTAGACATTGTAGAGTAGTTCTTAAGGCTAATCTATGCAGAATGATTTAAGGACATTCTCCATCTGAATTGTGCCCAAGCACATTTTGCTCTTCACTGACCATGACTACAGAATGTATCTGTATGTTCATATATGATATAAATATTTAACAACTAGCCCTGTACAAAGATGTTTCAGGCCATATTTATCTACAACTTTGGACCATTGAATCAAAGTATGGGCAAACCAGAAAGCCTATTTCAGCCAAAGGAACGAATTGCGGTCACAGCTCTGCCTTCACAAACCATATCACAACCATCAAATAAGGCAGAGACAGCAGTTTCAAAATTACTCTCCTCTGCTAGCTGATAAACTAAAGCAGATGGTCAGAATGACAGAGCCACATAAGCAGTGCATTCATTTTTCTGATTTTTGAAGCTTTATTTATGATTGTGTCTTCCAAAAATATCGGCCTTCATGTCCACCCACTAGATTAAATCTCAGAAAAATTCCCCAAAAGAAAGAAAAATCCTCAAACCAACCCCTTAGTTTCAGACAACATATATTTCCTAAGAACAATTGAAGTCTTTCCTTTTCAGTCATGCTTGACAAGGTACTGAAGATACTATTGCTTATACTTGCATACTAATCCAGCTCTTCACATTGAAGAACACCAAAAATTGTACCATCAAAGACCACTGCATGAGTTCAGGCTACGCTCAGATCTTGGAAGTGAAGAGCCCAGAACACATTTGGGAACCTTTTTGTGTAATTCTGCTAAAATTATGGAAAAGCAGATATAGAATATATCTGGTACCAAAACAGAGTTAAGAGCAGCACAAGTATCTGATGGCAGGTAGCTGTAAACCAGTGAATATCCATGCTGACAGAAGGACTGCAATGCAAGGAATCTAGTTCATACAAGATCCTCAGTATTTCTGAATTTTATTTGGGAAAAGTAAAACGTTTCAGATGTTTAGAGAACTAGCCATACTGTGCAGAAGAAGCTTTAAGAAGGAAAAAAGCAGAAGATTTACCAGAGCTATTCTGATTAAGGAAGTCACTTAGAAACAATCCCAAACACTTGTACTCTTCTCCAAGGCTTTTTTTTGTAACCAACAAGGGTTCTGAGCATCACAAGAAAAATTATGGACTGTAGAACATTGACATTTTGTCAATATGTCCAGAACTGTAAATGGTAAATTCAAGCTGGGGTCCATGACAGAAAAAACAAGCCTAACTAGGACCTTTGCTACACTAGCATTTTTTCACCTTTTTTTTTTTTAATCACAGTAGGTCTTTTTTTTTTCCTATACATATGACTTTCCATGAAAACCAGGTTGAAAAAAAATTAAGCAAGCCAGAGGACAATTTTCACCGAAATTCTTTGAAATGCTGAAAGAGCTTACATATGAATACCTACTTTTTCTCCTGTTACCTGAGTTAAGAGCAGGTTTAGATCATCTTTGCTTGAGACCAAGAGGTCATTGGGCAAAAAGCAAAACACACAACCATGAGGTCAAAAAAAGACATTTCAAAAATTCATCAACAATTGAAAAGGAAAAAGCATTAAAGGAAAAACATTTTGTAACCTAAATGATTATGGTCTGTTGCTATCATCACCATAAGTAATTCAAATTAGACTTCAGCTGAACAAAAGTTACTTTTTTAGTCAAAGCACTTCTCCAGGACAGTTTGAAAATTTTTAAAAGCAGTTAATTTAACAGAAGGACAAAAAAGAATACCTGGAGAAGTAAGTTTTTAAAAAGCGGCTCTCCGTAGTTCTTTCACTAAATACACAGTAACACATCAATACAACATACCTTTACGTTTTCATGTATTGATTGAAGTTGTGCAGCTAAAGCTACAAATGTTTGATAGATTTTCTGCATAGCCATAGACAAATCTGTAAGAGGCATATAAAACATTGGTAAGCAATGATCTTACTACCAGGCGAAAAGATTTAGTGTTTATACTGCAGCAAGAAGCCCACCCAACACGCATACAACACAAAGCACAAAAACAATTGCATGAGAACAAGTTAATGTCTATAATACATACAGAATTTGGGAGCAATTGGGTGACAAGTCACCCATGGACTACTTTTTGAATGGGCTTCAAACTTTATTTTGAAAAGTATTCTTTTCTCAGATTTATTTTTATATACATGGTAATTTGTTTCCTACGATTCTATCATTTAGCAAAGCTAAAAATATTATTTAACTTAATCTAATTACACAGGAACATTTTACCTCACTGATTTTTACATAAATATAGTTAAATCAGATTTTCTTACTTTTGCATATATTTCCCACTCTTTCTGACTTAAAGCACAGTTAAGTGTTCAGTTGATTTTGCCAAAGAGAGCACAGTAGAATGGAAACTTTACTTGCGTGTTAAAGACATGATTAACAAGCATCACAGGAACTCTTACTCTAGCTCTACCCACAAGCATATCATAAATAGAGAAACACAATGGGGAGCTTCTTGCCTACATAAAGTCTTAGACTTCGAATATCCTACTTCCCACACAGATTAGGCAAATGTTTTCAGTGCACTGACCCAACTAATACAAAACTTCAGGATTAAAGGGGAAATCTCAAAGGTTTTGGGAAAACTAGGCATCTGTTGACAAAAAATGCTTTTCTGAAAGAAGCACTGAAACAGTGCACCAAAATTGAGGACATAAGTCCTGAAGTGGTCTTTCACTGTCAAAACACCAGCTTTTGCATTTCCTCTGAAGAATGCATATAACCTACTGAAAAGCAAATAGTAGCTATCAAGTTCTTGAAGGTGTGTAGGTCTAACAATGATTCTTGAACTGAAAAGGTCTGCCTCTCCATAGGGGAATTTATCCATTATAATTTGCATTTCTTTCTGGCAAGAAAAGCTGGCAAATAAATCTCATGCCAACCTGCAGGGTTACTGAGGCAGTGGCATCTAGGAAGACTGGCCGTAAGTTTCCAAAGGGTCTGGAGGCAATTTATTGATACTTAATAGTAGAGGTTTCAAAATTTTTAAGACATTCTGGGTCATGGTTTCCCATATAGTAAAGGAAGTTTTTCCTGTATGGTAAAGGCTACATATGCCTCTACCATAGTCAGTGTTGACTAGATCACTAGATCATCTGCTGACAGTCTGAGCATGCTGGCACAACAGATTGAGCCTTGCCCACACAAGCAAGGAACCTTTAGATTATAGCAGAAACTGCTGGAAAAGCCTGAGGAACATCTGTGAAGGCATCCCCCTTACACTCTGGGCAGATAAGATCACATGGAAAGGATACAGGACCTTCACGATTCAGCACATCTTTTATTCTGGAAGCAGGGTCTAAACAGTTCTCTTGCTTTTGACATACAAGCTTCAGAGCCTAGGTACCATCCTGTGATGGCAAGATGTTCAAGTACATTTTGGCATAAAAAGACATAAACTCCAAATCACTGCTTATTGCAGTACCTGTACCAAAATGGTCCAAAAGACAAAAATGTCTGTGATCACAGGAATGGTAACCAACCAGAAGACTACTGTCCTCAGTATTCTCTGACCAGATTTTTTCCAAGATTGAATGATGTGGCAGCAAACAAGACTGAATTTTCTCAGTCATTCAGAGCTGAAGGCAATACCAACAGGCTCCAAACTAAGCAAAAATTCCCATTTTGATCTGGAGCTGGCAAAGCAGACACTCATATTCGTCTGGTCAGACAGCCCAATCCAAGACAGAAGATGCCAGACATCAGCCTTATAACAGCTAGATGCTGAAGGAAGGGAGATGGATACAGTGGATGTTGAAACAAACTAGGCTTATAAATTGTACCTCAGGAATTGGATCCATCTTAAAAAGCTCAAGAACTCTTATGAATTTAACCTTTAATTCAAAAATCTTCAAATTGAACAACTGCAGAATCTATCTGAACACTTATTTCTGTACATTAAATACGAAAAGCCAACAGTAACAAAAGAGGAGATTAATTACTAAGTTTTTCTTATAGGTATAAGATTTCTTAACTTTTATGTAAGAAACATGAAAATTAAAACATTTACCTTGTGGAGTTATGTGTGAATTATTTGCTTGAGTAGCAAGATGATTTTCCAGTTCTTCTATTTGTTGCCTGTATTGCTGCAGCTGTACTTCAAACTGCTCAACCAAGATTCTGAAGTAGCTAGATGAGTAAAACAATGAAACTATATTATAAAACATCACTAGTTTGCCACTATTTTTTAATCTGATCTGTATTAGCTGACAATTTTCATTTAATTAATTGCAACTAATAAAAAAATTAACAGTTTTAACATTCTTGACATCCCTCTACTAGTGGAAAGAGAGTAAAGACACTATTTCTCATGTCTATGAGAGAAAGATAAATTAAGTGTAGAAATAAAACACTGATTCTATGAAGCATTCAGTACAAATGTTACTTGAAGCAGAAAATTGTAATATGAAGTTCATAGAATCACAAAATGGTTTGAGTTGGAAGGACCTTTAGAGGTCATCTAGTCCAACCCCCCTGCAATAAGCAGGGACATCTTCAGCTAGAGCAGTTTGCTCAGAGCCCTGTCCAATCTGACCTTGAATGATGCCAGGGTTGGGGCACCTACCGCCTCTCTGGGCAACCTGTGCCAATGTCTCACCACCCTCACTGTGAAAAATTTCTTCCTTCTACCTAATCTAAATCTACCCTCTTTTAGTTTAAAACTGTTACCCCTTGTCCTATGGCAACAGGCCCTGCTAAAAAGTCTGTCCCCATCCTTCTTATAAGCTCCCTCTAAGTACTGGAAGGTTTCAATAAGGTCTCTCTGGAATCTTCTTTTCTCTAAGTTATATTATTGACTATTTTTTATGAATAACAGTAACTCACTCTGCTGGGGCTGTATTTTCATGCTGGAGACCAGGAGGAGTTTTCTGTGTTCGTAATGCTATTTCTGCATTCTTTAGCTCCTAAAGAGATGGGGAAAATTAATAAAAGGTAAGGTTCTGTATGAAGCGTTCAAAAAGAAAAATAGCTACAACTCTACTTTCATTCACATAAAAATATTTTCTTCATATATTTAAATTAATACTGCAGTAGAATCTGACCAGAAATTCTTCAAAGAATAGACTGCCAGAAAGTTGGTGAACTGCAAATACCCACAGAAGTTTGGGGAAGGAACAAACAGCAGCACATACTGAAAGCACATTGAGATCTCAAAAGTTGAGAAAATATTGCACTAAACTGTCAAAAGTGAGATCTAACTTCTATTGTACTTCATAAATCCTGTTACATTATTGAGGACTAGGGGAAAAAAAGCAGTCAAGTGCAAGGAAGTAACACACCTAGAAGTGAAGAAATAGAACAAAAAGGATTATTTTGCCTTTAAAAAAAAAAAACTAGTTCAAAAAAAAGTCTCTCTTTCTATGGAAATGATCTTTTTATGCATGATAATTACAGCATACACTTCTGTTTAATAGTTTCTAATAACTCCACCATTAAGAATTTCTCAGTGCCTGGTTCTGTGATTATTCTCAACTGCATCAATTACAGAAATATAAGAATAACAGAAACAAGTTTTTGTTTTCACAGAAAACTGTTGGCAAGGCACAGCTGTAGAGTATTTCCTTTTGGTATCACAAGATATAGAAAAAAATCAACGTTTTTACTTTAGAATAAAATACACTTACTTACATAGCAAGCAGCCTTGATATGCCAGATGAAATAAAAAGTGGTACAGAACTTAACTTGAAAAGCACTTGCATTGAAACTTGAGCTCAGACTGGTTGCCCAGTTAAGATGCAGACCAGTTGACAGAGTTGTGACCCAAGTTCACTAAATGAATACTACTGCTAGTTAAGATATTTGGTCCCTGAAATGACTGTTAAAAAAAAATCACCCCATGACATCAGAAGAAAACATACTCGCATTTCATGCAGAGTCCAGCATGTTGTTACCATTATGTCTTCACTAGCAGCTGAATATATAACTGAAACTCAACTAAAGGGGACACACATTCCCTTCTGATGTCCTTCCTATACAGGAGTGCTTTCCTGAATAAAGGTCATTTTATTGCTCCTGTACTCATCTGAAAATACTGACATCAGAGGTTTCAGTCTCCCGCAGTAACTTCAAATAGATTAGAAAGGATTAAATTTTTCCACTTTGTTTACAACCGTTTTAGTCTGGACACATGTGTTAACTGATAAAGAAGGCTAGTTACCCTGTATGAAATAATCAACATACAAACTCTACAGAACAAAACTTCTATTCAGTTATACCTGTGCAGTTTCCACTTTCAGCTTGTCAATATTAAGAGTGTTTCTCTGTAATCCACTGGCAACTACAGACAGAAGTTGTTTCAAAGCTTTAATGTCTTCTTGTACTTTAAGCATTGCTTTAGAGGACATTCTACTAATTTCTTCCTGAACTTGTTTTTGTTCTTTCACAAATTTCCTGAGGAAAGGAAAAAGGGGGTGGGGAGGAAAGAAACATATTGAACCTGAAGTAGGCAACTGTTTACCTCTCAGTCACATTATTTAAATAACTATTAATTTTTCCAAAATCAAGTACTGAACAGTAAAATTACTGTATAGCATAGCCTTATCTTAAGTCCTAGCATGCTAATACTGTAAAAAAAACCAACAAACCTCCCCCAAATTCAATAGCAAGTGTTTAAACATGTTATGCCAAACCCTGACAAATGAAGATATATATCAATTATTTCATATATAAAATAATATATAGTCTATGTAAACGTGATTACTACTTTGAACTCACAAATACAGTGACATACAGCCTCTGACTTGTCTACAACCTGCCTCCTTCCTGCCTGAGGGAAGGCTCTTTTGCAGTTCTCTATTCCACAGAGTCCCACAATACATAGCAATATGAACATAAGGTTCAGTGCTTACTGTGTATGTGCAATAGGCTTAATACTCCCTGGGAGAGAGGGATCAGATTCTAAGAGCATATTTGTTGGGCATGCCCATTTGTGTAAAAGCACGGAAAAGTGCAGCTGAAAAAAAAAATCAACCTAAGGCTGCATCTACTAAACTATCCATCTACTCTGTTCCCAAGGTTAACCTGTCAAAAAGCCTTGGGCTAGTAAGTTATCCTGCGTGCAGTCTGCAATAAGGCGTTTTTGTCACAGACCATCAACAGCATACAATACTTCAGCTAATCAACTATCATAAATAAAAAACACTACTTACTGTAGATTTTCTACATCTTGACAGATTACTGGAGGTAAATTTTCATCCTTTAGTGCTTTACTATCTCTACAAGAGACAAAGGATGTTTAGATGGTGCTTTAATACTGCCAAACATTTTTGTAGGACTATTAAATATCATGAAAATGCTCAAGTGACTGACTACACAGCTTTGCACTCATTGCATATATGCCGCAACTAGGAATGATTTGGATTAAGACATACAGACACTATGCCAGGGTCCAAGCCTGTGGTGTAAGCATTGTACACATTTGCAGAAACCGTTTTTCAGACCGCATAATCAGTCTATAGCAGATGCCAGATAAGCTGTAGGTATTGCATTTGATGGGAAAATTGCAGTGTTTAAAATTCTGAACCATCATTACTAAATTGGCCATATTGCAAAAGTTGGTTATTTACATTTATACCTTTTTCAAGACTGAAGTAGTAGGAAAGCCAATATATTTAATTTAGCTGTTTTCTAATAAGACATGGAACACAAAGAAAATTTGACACTTACTCTGGTCTTGTTCCTGTTTTGTCATCTAGAAAATAAACACTGTAGGTCAGAAATAAAGCTTTGAAGAACAAACAAAACAATCTTAATGACATTTTAGGGAAGAACTAATGACTGCAATCTGCTTGATTTCTCTTGATAAGAGGAACAGACTAGGCTAGCCATAAGAGAAAAGCGTTTAATTTACTCCCCCTTCACAGATGAGTATCTTTTCAAGAACAATGGTTCAACAGCTGAGGTGCTAATTTCTTGGCAGAGTATTGCCAAAACATCTTGTGTCACTATACAAGTCGCTACAAATGCATAAACACTGCAGTTGCATAAGAAATCTGTTCCTGCTTATGCAACCACAACTCAGACTTGTGCCCACAGAACATTCAAGTGTTTAAATTCAGCAATAGCAGTCTCCTCTCAAATACAAAGGTAATGAAGGTTTGCCCATTGAACTTCCTTAAGAATTCTGCTATTGCATTAAATCCAGTAATGAATGAGGGTTTACAGAATTGAAGATGTTATTGTTTACCTACCATCTACACACTCCAAACTACATAAATATGGATCAAGATGTCAAATGCCTCTAAGTAACAGTGAAAACAATATCATGCATAACATAGGCCATGACTAGAAATAGGGGTAGTAATCACATCCCATACCAGAGCAGTCTAAGAACAGCACTCACTCAAAAGCCCAGGAAGTGGGATTCACCTTCTTTGGCTGGATACATTTCACATCCTCACTTCCCTCTCCATGCCACCAAGACACAAAGTAGCTATGCAGCTAATGCTAGTGCCACAAACATTTCAAGCTGCATAAACCAGTGCTCCTGCCAGAAGAAGCCACTACTTTTAGAAGCAACATCTACTTAAATTGTGTGCAGACTCTCTCATCCAGTACATTAGAAAGCCTGGAGTCTCACAACCATTCCTTATGACTTTTGTTAGGGGAGTGGGGATCTACATAAAATCAAGAGGGGAAAAAAAAATGGAAAAGGGGTTAAACCCCAGAATTTAGGACTCCTTTTCTCTGCTGCTAACCTAAAAATTAGGCAGAAAACTGAGCATACTTTACTTTTTCTCTCCAGCTACCTTTTTTTTTTTTGCTGTATGTCAGAACAATACTTACAAAGTAAAGATACAGATTTGAAATCAGATTTTGCAACTTTCTGGGCAAGTGAGTGCTCCAGTTTTCACATTATTTACATTTTTTTAGTAATACATGAGGAAAATATGTATTCTTAGAACAGCTTCTTTTCCTGCAGCCATATTTTAAAGAAATATTAGACAATCAGTCTTCAGTCTCCAGAAGGAAAAGCTTTTATAACCAATTCCAGAGAAGAGAACACAGGTGCTAGACCCCATCTGTCCTGGGATTCCTTGGGCACTTTTCTTTGGTAGCCACATCTCCTTCATTTTCTTCAGGAAGCGAAAGAAATAAAAACCTCAAAACCATAAACCCACCACCATCAAACCTTAACAGAGTTCCTCATATAGCAGTATAAACAATTGTACTGACAGAACTGAGTAGCAGGACACAGATTTGTCTGGGTCGCTTAAGCTAGCACTATCCATTACAGGAAACACTCCTAAATTAAAACCTAAATTAAGAAAACTCAAGAAATAGTTGTCTTCGACACCTCACATTGCTTATGTAAGGGATCTCTGCTTATCATCCTGACAGCGATAGTACAACTCCTGCAGTTCCACTATGCAACACAGGGGGAATTCAAGTACTCATTCAAGTTTCCACCCTAAGAGCTGGGTAAAACAATGGTGAGATGTCAGACTGAAATAGACTGAGCCTGTGGTTCTCTGGTCCTCATTTTAAGATACTTGTATATGATGGAAGCGTTGTGATCTCCTAATATTATAGTAATGGAAATCCCGTAAGAACCTAGAAACTGCAGGGTTTTTTCATCACTCCCAGTTCCAGTAATAAACTCCAAAACCAATCAACATCATGAAGAGCACTCCAGTTTGGACAGTCAGTATGCCACCTCTTCTACGAGTATGAAGAATTACGTCTCCACAACTTATGTTACTCTGTAAAGACAGTTTCATACAGTTTCTATAGTTCCTTCTCTTTAGCTATTGGTATACCTAATTTAAAATTTGTCTCCTGAATAGAGTCAAAAGATTAAATTAGCAGTATTGATTCCCCAGAGAAAATGCACATTTTACAACCAGCTTCAGTTAAGCTTACTTTAGAAGTATAAAACCAAGACAAATTAATAAGTATCCACATCTCAATGCTCAATATTCCCTTACTTAAGTAATTTAAAGCTACCACAACATAAAATTTTTCTAACTGGTTTTGACAACCTGATAGAATGTATCAGATCGAACTACGCACCACCAGAAATACAGCTTGGAAGAACAACAGCTAAAAATAGGATATTTTTATTGTGCAGCCTTTCGAAAAAGGAAACCAAGTCTAAGATTTGTTACACAGCTGGAGAGCACTGGTTTCAAACGAGTACTCTTCGTATATGCAATGCATTACTTAAACATAGCTCTGCTCCTCCCTCTAGTGGCTATTTGACATAGCTGGCCAAAAATCTGCCATGGCTTTCCAGCAAACGGTTGTATGAGTCTTCACCCCTGAAAAGCTAAAGGGTTTAGATACTGGTTCTCAGGTATGAAATTGGCTTATACTTATTTTAAATAAATTTACATTACATTTTCAACCAAAATCTTATTCTTCTATACAAGCACAATACCAAAGAATGAAATAACTGAGGGGGGGGGGGGGGGGGGGGGAGGAGGAGGGGGAGGGAGGGAGGAAGGAGGACATCATCTTTAATTCCATGCTCCTAGCACAATGAAATATTGTCATTGCTACAGTGCTCTGATAATTTTCTCAATAAAAAAATTATTAATGTTTTAAAACAAAACTTACTTTTTTTGTCTGAAGAACTACTAAAATCAATGCCACCAAGACCTTCATTGGCAGTAGTTGAAGGAGCCGCAGTTGTCCCCAGAGTCAAACTCAAAGCATTCTGTCCAAGTCCTACAAGATACCCAAATGGAATTTCTGCAGTTAGTGTTGATAATTAACACTGATTTTAAACTAAAAGCACATATAATCTTGCTTGCAGTTTCAGTGTCCAGTTACTACATTTGGATTTAAAAATATGCAAAACAAGCACAGAAGAAAGCAGATTGCATGGAGTTTCATACAACTGTATGCAACTTTTTAATGTAATTTCTTCACATTACTAGGTAACTAATTAGACAGCTAACTTATCAGCATCTTAAGTATCTTTCTGTTTCATTTAGAGTTTAAGAGCAGTGTTACCAAGACTACAACACAGCACAACAAATTTTTCCCCTAGAGCTGAAAGAAGCTGTGAAATGACAATACTAACAATTAAAAGATTTAATTCAGACCAAAAGCCACCAAAATAAGAAGCATTCAACTTCTCCACAGCTAAAGGAGATACTTGTATATCATTGCCCTCTCCCATTTATGGTCAACTTCCTTGAGTCAATTATGGTGATGACAAAGATTTCCTTCTGTTTTCATTTAAAAAAAAAAGTACAAGTGCATTTAAGAATGAGAAAACAGCCAATGATTTCAGATTTCATTTTTACTGTCCAGGCTTAGCAACACTGTTCTTAACTGTAACTGTTAAAAATTACACTTTCACAGTGTTAAGATTTTATATAAACTAAATCTTACATTATGAATTTATACAAACAGACATTAAGTTTCAATATTTTGAGACAAAAGGAGAAAAAACTAAAATAACTTTCACCTGTTGCTGCTGTGCTTGTATTCTGGAAGAGTGAACCTCCTAAACCTGCTAAGGCTCCTCCTAAGGAAAGGCCTGTGGAGGCAGTTGTTGTCGGAGCAGTCGTGCCACCCAAATTTAATGTAAAGCCAGTAGTTCCTGCAGAGAAAGCAAGGCAGCTTCATGCAGACACTGTATTCAGATACATCATAGACAATCTGAAATAACTGAAAGATCTGAACAGCATCTTTATCATAATTGGATAATAAACTCCATTGTTGTTTTTATTTCCTGCAGATTTTCCAAACAAAGCCATAGAGACTTTTGAATTATATGTTATTTTGTTCTATAATGTCATAATTCTGATTAGTCCATATTTACCTGCAACTATGTAAAATTTTTGGGAGTCCCCCAGAACACTAGAGAATCTAACACCTGGAACAGAACTCATTTTACAGCATAATGGATATAATGAGCACTATTGACTCATTATATTAAAATGCTGAAATGTCAATGTTTTATGTTAAACTTTAAAATCATTTACATAAGACAGATGATACAAAGACATTTCCTTGGCAGTTTAAGCCTTCTTCTGGAAATAAGCACCCCAGCTTTTGGTAGGATTGGGAAGAATTGAGAAAAAACATAGGCACAAAGGGACAGCACACAGAGCACAAATAGCTGAGCTCAAATGCAGACTCCTAAGGTTAAGAAAAATGAACTCCAGTCAATCATCATCATGCACAGTGCAGTTTAGCTGAGTTAAATATGATGGCAGGTATGTATGAAAACTACACTGGAAAAACCTTGTTTCCACTACTACTTAATCACTTCAGGCCATCTACAGAAGGTAGACATTTTCCAAACTTTTCAACTGCCCAAGTAGGAAGCTTTCAACCTTCAGTGGGGTTTACAACAACAAAAATAGTGATTTCACATGATGAATCAGCTCTTGCTACATTTCTAATGACTTAGATTATATGCTGCCTATATCACATGGTATAGTGCCCATAAATCTATCTGTATTAGTGTACCCAGATTTAGAACTAATGAAGTGCAGTGAACCTTCTTATTAAAGTACCTTAAAATTATGTAAATACTAGAAAAATATAGAGTGTAGAACTGTTTTTAAAGTTTTATTGTTAAACAAAAACAAACAAAAACCCCCAAACAAACCCCAAACATTTTCCTACCTGCTGCGGGAGTTGATGTAAGAGCAGATGATAATGACAGGCCACCCGCTGAGGTAGAAGTAACAGGTAAAGCAAATGGCGTGGCTGAACCTGCAGGTTTGTTGAAACCTAAACTAAAGCCTGTGGTAGCTGCTGATGTGGTGGCAGGCGTGCCTAAAAGAAACCCAGAAACAATTATGACTCTTAGAACATTCTGTCTGAGAACGGTCAATTCACCTTCTCTTCTGAACTATTGCCATTTAACCATCGTGAGCACTACAGCATGCAAGATGACTTGCATTAAGTAAAATATTCCCATAGCACATTCAGATAAATTCCAAAGGTTTACATTAATTGCACAGGCATTGTTTCTCCATAATTCCTAGTGATCCAATGGGCTTTAATCATGGGCTGGCAATTACATTTAGTGGTAAAGCAAAAAAAAGGTTAAAAAAAGCGCTTCTACCACGAGCATCTAATAGGTGAGCCAAATATTGGTAAATGGAGCTATAAACAACACTGCCCAAAATAAAGACTAAAAATTCTCAGTTGGATGTGCATACCAAAATGAACGCACATATCCTTTTAATTTGTAAACAGGACACTCAAACTTTGCTTTTGAACACTCTGAAGTAAAGCAAATAAAGCTTCCACTTCCTGCTGTTTTCATGGTAAGAATACATTTTAACACTCTAGATTCCATACTCTGAAGTAAAGGAGGAGTGTGCATATACATACACAAACCACAATGGCATGCATAAGAAACACATATTTGGTATTCTCAGTAACTGCTGTGTGTCTGTTTTGGATGAAATAATTTCATTCAGCTATTGAAAAGAATTAATGTTGACCTGCATAGTACCGGCTGCCACATATGATTATGCATTACACAGTCTGTTCTGGGTTAGCTGCTGCTCCTCTCTTCTTCTGCTCATTTCCTTTGCTTCTTCATCCGACACTATTTTTCCCTATTTATTCACAGTATGGTTTCCTACATTCTTGGACTGCAGTCTGTCCTGCAGCACCACCCCCCAGCATTTGTGATACTCAAGCTCAGTTGCTCCTCAGACCTCAGTTGCTGGTGTTTAAAAAAGGGGAAAAAAAAACCCCCACAACTACACACATATTCCTGTATTTCTAATGACAGTTGAAAAATAGTCACTAATGCATCAGAGAAACAAAACTAAAAAATTCCCAAGGTCCATTCACAGTTCAACCCTCTTTATTCTTCTAGAAGAGGTAATTTCCAGACCTGTTCACACAAAGTTCCTTAGAGCAGGAAACTGTATGAAGAATTCTTTGACAACATATTCCACCTCCCCTCTGCTGAAGGATGAAACTCGTTAGGGGGACAGAAATATAGAGTCTAACTTTTCACTATGGCCTACGGCCACTGTCACTATTGTACAGGAATGCAATAATCCTTTAACAAGTAACAGCACCCAGAACTGCAGGGCTCCAGTCTGGTTTGCAGCCTTAACATTTGGGCTGCAAAGCAGACTGCAATTAGTAACAGGAAAAAAGCTCACATATGACCATTAACTTTCTACATTACAAGAAAGATCTGTGTTTTTTTTCTGTGTAACATCGAAGTCCAAATTCGGTCCTTACCTAGTGTCAGTCCTGTAGCAATAGTTGTTGCTGTTCCTGCTTTAAGAATGAAAACAAACAGAATAAGAATACTAATTGAAGACCACAGAGCAGTTATGACAGTAAAAAACATGAAAAAAAACCCCACTGACATAATGCAACATTGCGAGACAATATGTAGACTATTATACAAGTTTTTTCTTTAGTATGTTGAAAGCAAAATGTAAACAGAGAAAACAGTATTTGTAAGCACCAGCAGCACAAATCAAAGCATAACTGACTTCAAAACCCATCATTTTTCTTTATAATAATCTGCCGACAGTGAAGCTGATGTTAACATAGCAGTATAGCAAATTGTTTGAAATTTCAAGCAAATGAAGGTAAACAAAAATAGGGAAACTAGTAATTCTTTTTTTTTTTTTTCAGTATTTTTTTTCAGCCATATAGCAGTATATAACATTAGTACGTATAAGCAGATTTACAGTATAATGAAGAGGATTATGGAGTCCAAAGTCTTTGTAAAATCCTGCATCTTGGTCTAGAGTTTCTGCCCCAATGGTAATTTAAAGAGATTATTTTGAACACAGTGCTATGCCATTTCACATTTTAAATAACATCTGATTAGAAGGTAAGAATCATTGAGAGCTAAAAGAAATCATCCCAATGTAGACAAAGTAATACAGGCTTTCAGTCTACTGTTGAATTTGTATCCAGTAGATTGGTTCTTAGAACTTCCCCTACCTACTCATACAAATGTACAAGAAAAAAAAAACAGACCATTTTGTCCAGCAATACTGGAGCCAAAGTAAAATTCATTAAGTTATGTCTGCATGATGGCTGAAAAAAAAAAAATGCCTCCAGTCAGAAAAGTCTTACTATTTTGCACTCCAAAACTCCTATAAGAATCTTTATGTTCATAGGCTGAATTAGAGACCTAAGAAAATTATTGATAAATTTCTTCATGCACATTGCTACCATTAAAAAAACCCAAACAAATCCAGAAATGTTTACTATTGCAGGATTACAAATATCACATTACAAATATACTAACAATCTCACAAGGCTTTTAAATACATTTCAGATCAAAATATACCTCAATCTTAAATCATAATTTTGAGCATCCTGGATGAAGAGCTGGATTTCTAGAAAACATCAGGATTCAAATTATGGAACAATTTACACATAGGTCCAGGCACAAAAATGCATTTGTTTCTGCAGCATTGGTATTGCATAATTTGCAGTGAATGACCTTTTTAAACTGTCCAATGAAGACTTTCACAAAACTATGTAAGTAATATTCCGAGCTACAGAACTTCTGTAGAAAGAAGTAAGCACATTATGATGACCTTTTTTTGTGTACATGATATACTTCACTTCTGCTGTACAAGAAATTTTTTTCTACCTGTACTGGTGCCTCCTAGTGTAAAGCCAGTGGTTGGTTTTGATCCAAAAAGTCCACTCCCAAATCCCACTGAAGGAGCTGATGTAGTTGCTGTAGCAGTGGAAGAGCCCAGAGTTCCAAAATTAAGTCCTCCTGTTGAGCTATTACAAAATTAGACTATTAGCAATAATTATTTTTCAAAATAAAAAAATCCACCAGCACCCCTTATTTCAGTTTCTTTCTCATGCCATCATTCATTTTCCCCGAACCATACACAGTGCAGCTGGACAAGACAGAGTCCAAGCTCACTGACACCAAACAGAAAGACAAAGCCTATCTCCCTCTTTCCTTCTACAGCTCCATAACTCCTACTGCTTCCCTGACACTGACTCCAGTATTTGTTCAACTCCTTGCTGAACAGATACATCTTACAAGAAATCTGAACTTCTCTGTTAGATCATCTTGTTAGTTCTAATTATTCTCCATGAACTACTGAAATGGCAGAACAAATGCTAGATGCAGCACAAAGATAACAACAAACCTGCAAGAACATATTTTCAAAGCAGGTTACAAGTCCAGTTAGATACCTCTGACCAGAAATCTCAACCAGTGTTGCTTTATTTCATTCTAAAGTGATAAGCAGAGACACACAAGCATTCACATCAACAGCACAACTTTGCCCTCTTACCACCAAAGCACTCCGATGCATTAATTCATTTTCTAACCAAAATACCACCTTCCCCACAGGTGCAAACCATAGAGGATGCATACCTGCAATACTTTCTTTTCTGACTGTATACATCCAAAAGTTACAGAGATAAACTTCCAGAGCTATTTTCACAGATGAAGGGGAAGAAAGAAGAAAGAGAGAACCAGAGATAAGTCATCACCAGGAAAATTAAGCTTTTTAAATTTATTTTGGGTAGTTACAGATTTTTAAAGTTTCATGACAAATGGAGAACAGGCTTTATGTTTAGCCGAGAATGCACTAAGTTACTGTACAAAACACGGGGAATACAATAATCATTATTATGTAAACAATGTAATTACAGGTAATAGCAGCCAGATGATTCCACAATTTAAAAAATTTTGTTCTTAAATTGAGGAAAGAGGAGGTGAATAATTTATTTGTAGCAACTTCCTGCTCCCATTTGTAAGCCTTTTTAGAAACTAAGTTTTGTCTACCTTAAACAATATTTTGTGTAAGTACACAGCAGCACTGAAACGAAATGCAATTTTGACCTCAGAGTAACAGTTGTCAAGAAGTATTTTATGTTTCAGGTGTACAGTGTTCTCTCATTGTTCCCTTATTTCCTCTCTATTTCTGTGAAGGCAGCTCCTAGGTGTAATAAATTAAACACAAAAGTAAATCCTTAAAAAAACCCTATAATTAGTTTTCACACTAGGTGACCTTTAAAGGTTCCTTCCAACCCAAACTATTCTATGATATTAAGTTTTCAAAATATCTACAAAACTGATAGTGGCAAGCCCAGCAAAAGTTGGTTGCAAGTTCAAAATCTAGGTGCAAGACTCAAAGTAATTCAAGAAGCAGAGTGGCCAAGAAGTTTAGAAGGACACAGACCCACTAACTGTCCAACTCGACAGGAGCAAAAGCATTTCAGCTTGCTTTGCTTCCAAAATTTCAACGTACCAAACTATAGCACCATGACCTAACTGCTTCTAAAGTTAAACATACAACATGGTGCTTCTCTCACTAGTCAAGGGTTTACGCTTCCCATCTTTTTCCAGTACAAAGATGATTCATCTGTGAAAGTTTTCCTTGTTTCAGCATTCCAGTAGAAGAAAGCTAAGGTACAAAATAAGCAATTCAGCAGTATAGGACAAAAAAAACCCAAATATAATGAAGTGGTATTTTGTTTGTTTTTTTAAGGTAGAAAGAAAACAAAATGTACAAATAAAGCAATGGCAGCTTTCTCACTAGCAGGAGAAAGAATGTGCCAGAAGGACTATCTACTCCCCACAGATAAAAGGAAGAGAGCTCTGGTCACTGAAGTCAGGTCTTAATTATAATTTTAGAACAAAGCATAGCACCTGGTTAAAGCATAGTATAGAGAACATCAATTAACAAACAGAATGAGCATAAGTACCTGAACAGCTATTGGTGCAATGCAGGAATTAAGCAGGCTTTGGGCCACCAGAATATAATCTTTGATTGGTCACACTGATGAATAATACTTATACTTGGTCTACACAATAAAGCCCCTTTTCTCCCAACACCTGGCAATATTGTCTTAGACCCAGCTCAGAAGAACAGCTGCTGCTTCTTATAGTCTCAAACATGTTCTCAAGCAAACCATCTCATAGGGATTCTCAAGATTCTTTCACCAATCACCAGGCAGTAAAAAGGCCTCTTCCTCTGTGATACTTGATCAATAGCTAGTCGCTGAAGACTTGTCCTGCTTATAAGAATAAATATCTGACTAAAATGCAAATACCATATCCTATTAATTAGCACCTGTTAAAACTTTTACTTATTATTTTTAAGAGATTAAAAAGCCAGTTAGAACAGCAAAAACCCCAAAAAAAGATATTTAAGTTCAATAGGCTGTTTTTAGCAAGTGCAGATCAGCAAGACAAAAGTTTTCCTCATTTCTGACAGTACATTTAAGAAGAATGTTTCTGAATAAACAAATATTATTTTAATTTGCTCATTTTAATCACAGGAAACCTGCATGAAACAGACATGAAGCAAAAGAAACTGAAGTTCTTTACCAACTCCATATAAGCCTCACTGTGGGAGTTAAAAAAACCCAAACACCCAAAAACCAGAAACAAAAAAACCCAAGCACAGGTAACATGAGAATGTCATCAATTTGTCATGACCACAAAATTAAGAGTATTAGAAGAAACTCAGAAAACTTGTTTGCTTTCAAATGGGCTTGCAAAAAGCAATACTGCGATTTAATCCAGAGACACTCATTCAG
>NW_010559632.1:48087-49019 GCF_000687285.1 Phaethon lepturus
CCCCTCAGACTGCTAATTTCTGATAATTCTGACAGATAAATATTTTCAAATATATCTGCTTCAGGTGAAGTTCCCTCGAGTTCCTCCATCCTGCCCATTTAGTTTACATTACAGTGATCAATTTAGCCTGACCAGATTTGGGGAAAACTCTGATACAGAGCTCCACTACAACAGCCCTCATCTTCAGAGGCGTAATAACAACCAGGTCAGAAAAAACAATCTCTGCTAGTCCAGTTGTGTGCAAAGAAACAAAAAAGTGAAAAAAACACCCAGCAACAACAAACACGTATTATTCTAAGAAACCTAAATACTGTTTTTGGTACAGAGCCTGCAGTGTGCCACACGCACAACAAAGCACAGCAAAGTTCTCTTTCTACTCCAAGACAGTACAGACCAAATGCAAGGTTATCTATGTCAGAAAAGATAAGGCTGCACCCAACTTAAAAAAAAAAAGGAATTTTACGTTTGAACACCAAACATTTGGGCTTTGACACCAACAAGCTCCCTGCCGCAGACGCAAGCTCAGGCTGACTGCTGAAACCTAGATACGCGTGATTCACATTCCACGTTCAGAACGTTAGAGGTAACCGTGAAGGCAGACACCCTGCTCCGACAAAGCCAAAGTAAAGCAAAATTAGAAGGGCACCTCCCTTTGTTATTAGCTGCCGAATAGACTGATCCCTACGTCTATATTTACGAAGCCGGCCGTGAAGCAGATGAGGCAGCAAGAGCACCCCCACCCCCTGCGCGCCGGGGCAGACATGGTGCGCGGCGGGCATCCGCGCACCAAGGGCCCTTTCGGCCAAGAGTGCCGGAGCTCCGGGCCCCTCCGGGACAACAGCAGAGGCGCACAGACATGCTGCTCGGGGTCTGCGCGTCCTCTCCACCAGCATTCACTCACTCACACACGAACACGCGTGCCGCCCGGGCCT
>NW_010559633.1:0-2615 GCF_000687285.1 Phaethon lepturus
ACAGTTTTTATCAACAAAGAAACATAACCTGAGATTTTTTGCCTTACCCTATTAAAATTTCTTTACACAGATTATTAGCAGAAGAATAAATTTTAGGTACTTTATTATGAGCAGTCAGTGATTAAAAGCAAGTTAACTCTAGTTTCTTTTCTGTTAATCTCAGGCCCTGTCCAGAGTTTCCTACCTAAGATAAAGTATTTTTCTGCTGCTCTTGTACTTTTTCAGAACATTGTTATTTGAAACTTCAAACAAGATTTTGACTGTGTGCTCAAGAAAGCAAAATAGTTGCTCATGGGAATGTATACATAATCTTAAATTCATTTTGTCAATCAATTTACTATGTTTAAAATTTTCTCTGGGCAGCACAAAGTGAACACCTAAAGGATAAATACAAATGCAGGGGGCTAAATGTCCATGCAAAAATGCATGAGACATGTCCTGGTTTCAGCCAGGATAGAGTTAATTTTCTTCACAGAAGCTAGTGTAAGGCCGTGTTTTGGATTTGGGATGAGAAAATGTTGATGATGTGCTGATGTTTTCAGTTGTTGCTGAGCAGTCAAGGACAGTCCAGCTTCTCGTGCTGGGTTGCAAGCAAGAAGGCTGGGGGTGCACGGGGAGCTGGGAGGGGACACAGCCGGGACAGCTGACCCAGGCTGGCCAAAGAGATATTCCCTACCATACGACGTCATGCCCAGTACATAAACTGGAGTTGGCCGGGGGGCGGAAATTGCTGCTCGGGGACGGGCTGTCGATCACGGGGTGGTGAGCAATTGCTGTATTGGGCATCACTTGTTCTTGTACATTCCTTTGTTGGTATTATCATTGTTGTTATCATTGTTGTTTCTTTCTCTCTTTCTGTCCTATTAAACTGTTTTTATCTCAACCCACAAGTTTTTTTCCCAATTCTCTCCCCCGTCCTCTCTCCCTCGCCCCCACCATGACAGGCTGCGTGGGGCTGAGTTGCTGGCTGGGTTTAAACCACAACAGGGCATTAAATTTGGATGCCGAAAAGCAGTGATGCAAAGACAACATTTACACACTTTTGAGAACCATTTTGCAACCTACTTGAAACTTGAAAGTTTTCTTCTTGCTAAAGCTACCAAATATGCAAAACTTGCCAAGTTTAATTTGAAGTCCTAATTCATAAAACTGTCATGGCTCAGCGACAGCCCTGCAGGCCAGGAGCCTGGAGCAGTGGGGCTTCCCGCGAGGACAGCAGGGCAGGACCTCACAGCCAGTGCCCATCCCACCGCCCCAGCCAGCAAGCAGGACAGGAGGTGGGGGGCAGCCAGGAGCAGCCCCAGCCCCAGGAAACGGGCACCTCCCTGGGGTCAGGGATGGTTCTATACATTGTTCAGTGAAGTATCCCCCGCCAACTGATATTCACTGGGAAAGTGCTGCTGCCATTGCGAATATCTTAGAGGAGGGTCTGTGAAACAGTTGCATAATCAAAACCATATCTAAGGGTGAATTTTCAATGAACTACCTACAAAAGCTGCTAAAATAGCATGTCTATACCATACACTGTGGCCTGTTGAAAGATACTGAGGCAGCCGCATATGGGCTGGTTTTAAATAACGAAAGTAATCTAGCCTAAGTAGTGCTGAGCTTAGCCAGGTTAAGGAATATGACAAAGTAGCTCATTATGAGCTTCCCAGTGTGCTATATGGCCAATTCCTGTACCTCAGATAATTTACACAGCTTCAGCTCAGATACCTTAGCAGTCCACTGCAGTCTGATATGTTATGTTTGTTTAGCTTCAAGAATGTAGCAGGGTGTTTTTACACACTTAACAGAATCATAGAATCTTTGGGTTGGAAGGGACCTTTCAAAGCCATCTAGTCCAACCCCCTTGCAGTAAGCAGGGACATCTTCAACTAGATCAGGTTGCTCAGAGCCCCGTCCAGCCTGACCTGGAATGTTTCCAGGGATGGGGCATCTACCACCTCTCTGGGTGACCTGTGCCAGTGTCTCAGCACCCTCGTTGTGAAAAATTTCGTCCTCGTCCTTCTCTCTGATCTAAACCTACCTTTTTCTACCTTCTTTTTTCTTTTTTTTTTTTTTTTTTTTTTTTTCCAGAGCATGGACTGCCACTGGGCAGGTGTCTTCCTTCCAACACTCAGGACACCAAATTAATGAATTTGCATGTTTCAAGGCTTCTGCACCATTCTCATTAAAAAAAAAAAAAAAGGGAATTCTTTATGGGATTCATTTGAGTTTCATGATAAATTGCTGGACATAAACTCAGAGCTGCTCAAGCTTTCTCCTGATTTTATTTTTGCTAAGAACTCTATAGGAATATTGCTGTACCAGGTTATTCAAATTTAGAACATAATAAAAGCATAAGCTCTTATCCAGCAGCAGCCATATCTGCCTGCATTAAAATATCTAACGCTATTTGCTCGATCTCCAATTTACATTTATCTACTCAAACACAAGAAAGGTCTGCAGGCTAAAAAAGAGAAAAGCATCGCACGGCTCCGACATGCAAAGCACACAGACAGAAAGGAGTCCTTTTCCTGTAATGCTCTGCATTTGTCCACTAATGATTCTGACAAAACCAAATATAACCCAGCCCAGGACCTTAAAAGCTGAATTGAATAAATTTAAAGCAG
>NW_010559633.1:2637-19158 GCF_000687285.1 Phaethon lepturus
ATGGGATGGATGCTTATTATTATTCATAGCTCCATTAGCCATTGCTTTGCCTCTCTATGTTCCATTTTTAGAAGAACTAATATTCAAGCTAGATATTTTTGCCATGAGTTTTAGCATTTGAGAAGGTTATTTATGCTAACCAGAGTCGTCGTCTCGAGTACTGCAATGATAGCGACACTTCCCTGAAGCCTCAATGCCACACAGTCCTAGATGTGCTCTTGCAGCAAAGGAGGCTGATGGTATCCTGCGCTCCATGAGGAGGAGTGTTGCCAGCAGGTCAAGGGAGATGGCCCTTCCTCTCTACTAAGCCCAAATGAGGCCACACCTGGAGTACTGTGTCCAGTTATGGGCTCCTCAGTACAAGAGACATGGACATACTGGAGAGCACCCAACAAAAGACCACTGAGATGATTAAGGGACTGAAACATCCCACATGTGAGGAAAAGCTGACAGAGCTGGGACTTTTCAGCTGGGAGAAGAGAAAGCTCAGGGGGGATCTCATCAGTTTATATAAATACCTGAAGGGAGGGTGCAAAGAAGATGTAGCCGGGCTCTTTTCAGTGGTGTCCAGTGACAAGACCAGAGGCAGTGGGCACAAACTGAAACACAGGAGGTATCCTCTGTACATCAGAAGTTGGTCCTCACAGAGACTTTGAAAGTAAGTCAACTTTTCACCTTGAAAATGTTACAGAGCTTAGTATAGATGCACATATAATCTTATAATTGTAAATGAATAACATTTACATGCAGGTGATTCAGATTCAGCTCAGGTGTATTCCATACTTTTTAACAAAGATATACAGTATGTTTTGCCCTTTCACCAGCTCCACAGAAAAAAACAGGAATTAAACACAAACTCCAGGATTGCTGTTAAGTGCCACAGCTGTAAGAGTATTCTTCATGCAACTTCTCTGCCAAAAACCTCTAGAAGCATTTACATTCTGATTTTGGACTTGTCTTAATCACTATTACATGCTTTTTCTGCCCTGGTGACACAGTATGGAAAAATCCTTCTATTTTCTTTTTATGAAAGGTCATTGTGAAGATGTTTTTCTGTTGTTCATAACAATTAATTGGGTTAATTGGCTTCAGATCAGATTGGTTCCTGATGTCAGCATGATATTTTATTAGGGAATTTTGAAAGGCTGCAATTGGCGAGTCTCTGTTTGCAGTGTAAGGGTTAAAGACATTTCTTTCCTCTGAGGTATTCAGAATATCTCATCATAATTCAGTAGGAGGATGACCTCTGGTTTAAGTCTAGAAGTCTATTTTACTGTCTGATTGGGTTTTCTATAAAGTTCCACATAATTCTAGTTAAACCACAATTTGTAATGCTATGGCAAATTATCATTCAATTAGACTTAACTCTCACTGAAATACCCATACCTAGGAGATATTGGAGATTCATGAAGGAGGCTGCACAGGGTATGGATCTGGTTCCCTTTATAAATATAGATGGACATTTCATTACAAATCAATAGGATAAGTGATGCCTGAAACAATTGTTTTAATAATTTAATAATTCCCAAAAGCCCTAGCTAGAAGTAAATACTTGTCACTGAGCCAGGTTGTGCCACCTTTATGAACAATGAGCACTGCCTTGGTTCCTGAATTAGAAAAAAGTAAGTTTTTGCTTCTATACCCAAGTAGACCTACTTAACGAAAGTACTCTTAAGGGTAAATCTTAAGTATACTTTAGAGGCCTTGGGTCATGATCCCTTGGGATTATCACAGAACTCAGATCTTTGCTTTAGATCAACTTTGACTTCAGTATTTATACAGTTAATGTTAAATGGCTTGTTCTTTTCTTAAAAATTTCACATTAAGATATAAATATAAGTTGACATCAACAGCTTGCTTAACGTCATGGCAATTAACCATTTCTGATTCAGTTCAGTCATTTTGGGGGGATTTTATGTCTACTCTATGGAAGCTACCAGTTATGTTTTATTTATTTATTTATTTATTTATTTATTTTGTTCCCATGCATGAGTGCACAGTCCTTGGAGACATTTTTAACTTTATCATTTTAGAAATAAGCATGTGTTTATTAATATTATTTTTTAACTGGTTTGTCAGTTGTAACTGAACTAGATGCATTACAAGATAAAATAAAATGTCTTTACTTGTGTTAAATTCCAGTTTTAGGCCCATCATTAGAATATGTTATATGCTTAAAACTGTTTTCCTTTATCAAGCAAAGGTTAATGTGAGTAGAATTAGAATTGTATGAAAAGCAGTAAAGAGGGTTTAGTTAGACCATCTTATCTCTCTGATATGCTATTGACTTCAGCTGATATTCTCTGTGGGCTGCACGCAACAAGCTATGTTGTGTGTTGAAAATTAGGTCATGTTCTAAATTTTGGCTTGTCTTCCTTGAAGACATGGCATTCCTATCTTCTAGCTCTAATTATTTTTTTTAAAAGGAAATTAAATGTTATTTTACCATTGCAAAGAATTTTATTTTAAAAGTAATTCCTGAAATGTTCAACTCAGAGTTTTAACTATAACATCATTGAAGTCACGGTACTGGGAGTTTATAAGAAGGTTAAAGATGGAGTTCTGTTTATAAAATCTGGAAAATAAGTCACCAGAAACCTTGCGAAAAAACACACGAAGTGTGAAGGACATTAATACTAGTTATTTATTTCTGTCTTACAGTGTTGTATATTTATTAAATTACTTTAGAGCTTTGGATGGAAGAATTTCCAAGGATGAATATTGTAACAGTCAGCAAAGCAAATGAACCATATTTGGTACCTGTGGAAGCTGAGAAAGTATTTCACTGCCTATGAGGCGCCCAGATCTGTGTGCAAAAGTTTAATACACTTTCAGTTTCATCATTAGTCCATAGATTTTCAGTAGGAAGGTACCATTTAGACAAGTTGGTCTGATCTCCTGCATATTGCAGGCTAAAGACCTTTTGTCATGTTGATCTACACATTTTAGTTACTGTTTAAGAAACAACACTGCTCAGAAAGTCTTTGAACTTTCCAGGTATACAGGCATCAATAAGATGAAATTTTACAGCTAACTCAAAAGAGCTGATTATTAGACTGAAAATGAAGAAGCCAGCCATCTCCACATCTGAGAATTTTAATAGATCTGCCTATATCCTTTGTGATCAAAATGACAAAAAAATCATACAGAAAATTAGCTCTTGAAAACTGGTGATAACCATACATGTGAGCCTACAGATGTCCAAACCTAAACAGTTTAGGTGCTGGAGTTTTTTAGCATTTTTTTGCTGTTGATACTCAAAGTCGTTTTACACTAACTCCGCTAGAGGTTGTGCAGGTCTGTCAGGACCATATATATTCCAGGTGTAATTTAGATTAACACTAATTCAGTAGTTTCAGAGAGAATACCTCATTAATAGAATAGAAATAGGCAGCATTTGTGTTGTACTTAGAATATTAACTGTCTGAATTTAGAGCTATACTGAATAAAATAAAACAATGTTTCTTCTGCAAGTTATCTAGTAAAGTAACCACACAGAGATCTTTTCCTAACTGTAAGAAATTATTATCCTTTTATTACAATGCAAAAAGTAACATTTTAAAGGTATTCTAATAAGCATAGTCCCAATTTAGATGGTGTTCATTTTTGCAAATTATCTGAAACAGTCTCTTTATTCAACTCAGTTACCGACAAAGGTTTCAGCTCTCCATCACCCTAGCTGGAACACATTCCAGTCAGCACCCAATAAATCATCTTCTCTCCTTACTCATCTTCCTATAGATTTCAGTCCCTATATATACGAACAATACTTAAATTCCTTTCATAATGCAATCATATTTTTATTATAGACAGATCAAAGTGGATAAATTTGTTTCCAGATTTTAGACTGCAGACTTTTTAGTGAAAAACAGACCACTGTGGGCATAAATGTAAGGTGAAAAGTTGATGAGCATGGCAAGGAACTCAAGGAAAACTAATTTTTCATTAACATTCATAATGCAACACCACTACCAATATACCTAGAGATTAAAATTGAAGTTATTGTCAGCACTGCTTATGTCCTGCCCTGGAGGTTCAGAATAGGATCAGACTTCCTTTACACTGATGCTTATGTCTATGGGGGGGGACGGTAAGGAAAATATCCCTATGTTAATGAACTATTATTTTACCAGTTATACCCTACGTTTATCATACAGTCTAAAACTTTTGTTGAGTTTGTTTCCTAGTCATGGGTGAGAAAAAAGCTTTGGATTTATTCTGTATTGTAGTCATGAATCATCAGTTAGTATTAAAATGAAAAATCTCTTTATGAGACAATGAAATACATATCAGACAGACAGGATGAGAATGAGGATTCGTTGATGCATCTAATGGAAGGAAACAGATGGTAAAAAAAACTGTGATTTATTAAGTGTTAAAGAATTGTGTTCAAAATAAGAGAAAAAAATCCTGGTGAAAACTGTCCTGTGTGAGTCAGATGGTGTAACAGCTCTCTCACTCTTATAGATCTGCCTATATCCTTTGTGAACAAAATGACGAAAAAATCTTACAGACAGTTAGCTCTTGAAAACTGGTGATAACCATACATGTGAGCCTACAGATGTCCAAACCTAAACAGTTGCTGCTGATACTCAAAGTGGTACTGATATACTACAAAAGTGTAATTTGATGGCAGGGGCCTTGAAAGTATGGGCACAGGAAGACACCAGGGGCCCCAAGGCTACTAACTCCCTAATAACTGAGTACTGATCATTCACATGGTGAACTCAACTTCGAGGGTTGTGTAAAACTGATTTAAACAAAACAAAACAAAAGAAACACATAAGAAGTAAACACCCACAAGTTTGTCCAACACTCAATCCACGTCGAGGGGTTTGGAGGCCCATGGCTGAGGATCTGTCTAGAGACTCAAACATCACATAAAAGGTGCTGTGTGGCTGCCTCTGTCCTGACTCATCAAGGAGCTTTGGCTTGGCCAGCCAGTTATCCAGGTCTGTTGAAAAACACGACTTGTGCGTGCCTGCATGTGTGCTTGCGAGCACACTTCCCGTGTGCATTCTGCTCCATTCACAACCCAGTTCTTGTAAAAGCTAATTCAGTGTGAGTTGCACTCGGCTAGTTAAAAAGATCCATGCCAGCTAATATCACTAAACTTCAGTTTTCCAGACTTTTTCTTCTCAAAATGCCTATCAGTCAGCACACACGATTCCCAGAATAAAGGTGGTCAACCATAAGTGGTGGTACAAATTCTCTATCCCAACCTCTACTTTAAGAATAAACAAACCAGAATCTTAAAACAGGAAATTAGTAGTAAAAATAATATATCAAAATTATGATGGAATAACATGTTTATGTGCATCAGTCCAAAATGCTGGGGTGCCTTGTATGTTAGTACTTTTTCTATTGTAGTTACCATGGAAATAAAACTGTACTGGCTCAAAATTTGTACACCACACTCCATTTTACTATCACAGAAAGCTGTTTTGCAGAGTTGGATTTTCCTGGTAAATTTTCTAAACTACTCTTTCTCTGTGGTACTATTATCATTACAGATTTTTGCTCCTGACAACTGTATTTCTTTAATCATAGCTTTCAGAACATCAACTTTAAAAAAAAATTTAAAAAAGGGTTCAGTCTATTTTAAATGTTCACATCTGGATGCACATGTCACACCACAATATGCTGTGCTGAAGCGTATGACACTTTCAGCGCAAACATACATATGGTGTTTGTCTTAAAGCAACCCAAATTAGCAGTCACCCATCCATCCATATACCCTACTTTTTATAGGGCAGGACTCTCTTGCACTTAATTATCAACATGCTAGTGTGGGAAAATTTGGCTCCTGCAGATTGGTAGTGTTTGGTATGTCACCTGAAAATGATGCTTAGGATCTGGGAGAAGGTGGATGGAAAAACAGAAAGTGAATCTGTTGCCATGATAATCAATTGTATTAACTCACTTCGCATTCAGATGACCACCTACACTTTTGGAAATAATCCTTGCTGCCAAAATCTTTTGTTTGCATCCCTCAGGAGACATTGTAACACAGCATTCTTTGTCAGATTTGAACTGCAGTGATTGACTGTGATATTTGTAGGGTTCATCCACTCTAGATACCTCTCCAGGGAGGAATCCTATCTTCCTTTCCCCTAGACAGATTGTTATAAATTAGAGCTCCTGGGGATTTCTTTGATTTATGTGGAAGGAAGTTTCAATACAAGCAGTCTAGAATTAGGAAGATGTAGTGCGAAAATCACATCTTGTTGGTACCTCCTCTATGAAGTGCTAAGTATATTTGGATCTTAAAGCAAGGTATGGTACTGTCCTTTCTAGGTATCACAGTTAGGCATTAGGTATTACTAGATTACATATTATCTAGTGCAGCTTAGGATAAATCACCAGGATCTTAGCAAACACTACATGAATTTGTAAAGTCATGCCTGGTAAACTTTCTAGCTGTAAACCTCACTACTGGAATTTGCACCTCTTTGATTTAAGAGCTCTGATGCATGGCAGTGAATACACAAGTAACACAAATATTTTCAAAATGTCAGGTCATCTGTTCTGGGACCAGTACCAAATGCTTCAAGAAGAACATATAAGGAATCCATTTAACAAAATAATCACACCCTGTGGATTGTACTACACTAATTACTAGTTAGTGTATTCAGACTCAAAACATCAGGCCTCACGTTAACCAAATTCCTTTATTCTTCTACATCAAGAATCTTTGTGAACTTTTTATCTAAAACTGTTGCCTGTCCCCTTTTTATTATAATAAAGATATACAGGAACATCTGGCTTACTCATATTCTTTTCCCTACCTCTAGGTGTAGAGGTGTTGCGTGTTCCGTGTCCAGAGAAGGGCAACGAAGCTGGTGAGGGGTCTGGAGCACAAGTCTGATGAGGAGCGGCTGAGGGCACTAGGGTTGTTTAATCTGGAGAAGAGGAGGCTGAGGGGAGACCTTATCGCTCTCTACAACTACCTGAAAGGGGGTTGTGGCGACGAGGGTGTTGGCCTCTTCTCCCAAGTAACCAGCGATAGACAAGAGGAAATGGCCTCAAGTTGCACCAGGGGAGGTTTAGATTGGATATTAGGGAAAATTTCTTCACCGAGAGAGTGGTCAGGCATTGGAACAGGCTGCCCAGGGAGGTGGTGGAGTCGCCATCACTGGAAGTGTTCAAAAAACGTGTGGATGTGGTGCTTCAGGACATGGTTTAGGGAACATGGTGGCGCTGGATTAATGGTTGGACTTGATGATCTTGAAGGTCCTTTCCAACCTTAGTGATTCTGTGATTCTGTGATACCTCATGCTGGTTTTTTACATGTCCAAAATAACATTCTTAAATGTCCAATTCCAATTAAATTTATAATCTTCACAGTGCCTTTTTGTATGAAGGTCATTCCAAAACTCCACCCACTTTTATTGTACCTTTTAAAATTTCAACTACACTTTAATTCATTAGTGGGAAAGGAGAGGTGAATATTGAGCTATATGCAAAGGCGTATGAAACGTTGCTCTGTGTTGGTTTTGTGTATTTCTGAGAGCAGCATGGGTTGTACTGCACAAGCGTGTGATGCTCTGAATGAATTTCATGTATGAAGGACACATGTTTTTAGGTGAAAACTTGCAATATTATCTGACTTCTAAGTTTGTAAACTAAAACCAAGGGAATGTCTGTTATTTTAAAAAGTAACTTTGGACTTTGAGATTTTGAAATCCTCTGAACCTGCAAATAAATGTTGAAGGAACCCTCTGAAAGTTGTAATGACAGAGGCTGGTACAACTGTACTTCCCTGCAACCTCTTAATATATTGCAAGTTTCATGCAACTTCATGGAGTTATACATGATTTATGTCATGTAGCACAGGGTTTTATGAAAAATCAAGATATACATAAGCTCAGGTCACCATCAAAAATTAAAACATTACAAAATGATTAAAAAAAGAGGTATGATACATGACAACATGACATACGGTGATATATCATGAGATGACATAAAAGTTAGCTGGTTGAACCACTGTTTTCAAGAACAGGACCCATAAATTAAATATTGACTGGGTCAAGGCTATGCCAGCCTGTTCCCTTTCTTGTAAAATATTTCAGAGGGGACTATTCCTGTTCTTACCTTGACAGTCACTATTTCAGTGACGGAAATCCACAACAATGACAGATGATTTCTAAGAAGTATTACAGAGACAATGTTTCCTCCCACAGTGAGACATCATCATGTCTCTAGTGCTACTGTGATTAAGTGAACATAATATCCTACATAGTCCATGACCTTATCGCTCTTCAGTTTTCTAGTGGCAGAGGAAAGATGTATTTTTAATCATGCATTTAAAATCTGATTTCTAAACATTTGCGTTCTCCATTTCAGTATCAGGGAGCTAGCTCTCACTTCAGTATGTCACAGCATATCTGTTTGAAGTAGATAAAAGACTTAAACTGCAAAATTCAGACCCAGACCCAGCTTTCAAAACACCTCAGGTTTTGTTCACAGTTGGAAAAAATCATTAAATGTCTGAGGAAACAAAATTCACAGCTGGATTCAGGTTCTGAAATGTAATGAAATCACTGCCATTTTTATTCTATTATCTAAGTTATTAATGAAAATGTTAAATAACATCACTGGATCTATGATAGATTCTTGGTAACCTTATTCTATTTATCAAACTAATTTGACAAATGAAGGTTTGGAAACAATTGTGTAAACATATTTTTTCTACCAGTTTTGTATCATCTCTATGGTATTTGTACCCTCTCATTACATAGACCACATTTCTCTGGCCTGTTTATGGGAATGTCATTGCCTACAATACCAGAAGTCTCTCTGAAGGTAAAGCATTTGCAGTCTACTGTTTAACAACTCACTGTGCTAATTATCAAGATGCAAAAGGAAATTAAGTTACTTTAACATGATTTTTTTTTTAATCTATGTTGTTTGTTACTTAGCATCTCATTATTATCTAGGTGCTCACAGTTTGATTATTTGTTCCATTCATTTTATCCCACAGCTGAATGGAAGTAGAATGGTCTATAAGTCTGGATCTTAATTTTGTCTTCTTTTCAAGACAGATTTGTTAGCACATTCTGCAAAAGTCATGCTATTTTTCAACCCTTAGTAAACAAACTAAACTTTCTCAGTAAATATGCAAGAAAAGGTCATCTGAAATATATACAATTAGTAGCAGTACTAGTAGCAGCAATAGAAGTAGTAATTACACAGTATTAGTACTACTACTAGTAGCAATATTGAGTGTAGACCAAAATTAAAACAAGAACTGTGAATGAAGGTGCCTTCCCTATCCTTGACCAAATACACTGAGGAGTTCTGTGTTAAACTACCATGAAATTTGTTTTGAATGAAAGCAAGAGGAAAAAATATTCGGAGAATAAAATTTTGTATGCTAATCTACTGTTCTGTAGTAGGCATGTTTTGAATTTTTTCTTAATATGTTCTTTTCCATCATTACTTTAAAGAGGTCACATAGTAAAATTTAGCGTTTTGATAGACACTACATTCCTAAGTATTTTGCAAAATATTTAACATTATTTCTAAGTTGCCAAAAAATAAATGAAACTGAATTTTGACATCACCGAATCCCATTAAAAAGTCTCATCCTTTTTCTATTCAGCTCTACTTTCCTCTTAGCAAAAGCAGTTTCAGCTGCTCTTCCAACCTCAATGTTATTACTGTCAAATGTAAAGAAAGTGAAGTGTTCAAAAGTTGTCATCAGATCTAGAGGACAGACACAAGTTAAGAAAAACAGCTAGTACACCTGAGGTATTGCAGTTTGTTTGATCTGTCAAAGACTGCACGAAGTAGACTAAAAGCAAGCCAGAGTCGATACAGGAGCTCAAGACCTCACTGGAATTTTACCTGTCTTGTCCTGAACTTGCAATCAATCAGAAACTACTTTTTTACCTGCAGGAAGCCAAAACTTAATGATTTGCTTTTTACACAGTTAGAGGGACGCTTGATTGTAGGAAAGTTTGGCAGGATGCCAGGAGAAACTGAAGAACTAATAAAAGGATAAGAAAAGTAAGTGACAAATTATTGAAGTGTTGAGGTGGGATATGAGAAAAAAAGTATTTTTAGCACGCAAACAGCAAATTAATTTTTACATAGTGAGATGAGAAAGATTCCCCCTGAAATGTAAATGCCTATATCCAAGTAAATGAAAGGGCTTGTGATAGTTAATAGCTGATGACACGACTTTAAATAAAACTAGGACAGCTAGGCTTTCAAAGAGAAAAACAGGAATGCTAGGGCTGAAGAATTGCATTCATGAGCAATAAGAGGACAATAAGGCACAGAAGAAAACAGTAAGGCCAAAAAGACAGAAGAAGAGATTGTTCTCCATTGCGATTCACTACTTGCTTTGGACTGTCTTTACGCCTTCCTCAGGTCTTGCCTCCTCCATCTTCTCCCTACTTCAGTCCTTCCTATCTAGAAATGCCCTCTATAACTGAATAGCAAAAGAGAGGATGTAATCCAGATGCAATTTTTATAGGAAACACTCTGGTGTGATTGGGATAAAGTAATAATGGAAATTAGATCACTTGCTGGCTGTTTGAGCTCTGTTTGCAATTAAAAGCCTCATTGTGCCAGCTCAGAGGCAGACATGTTAAGGTCCACATCACCTTGCTTTGCTATATGTACTCTTACAGGAGGATCACTCTTCCCACATGGCTAACAGAAACACAAGTTCAGCATCATTCAGCCCAGTGAAAATCTGAATTTCCTCTGTCTTTTTGTGTTCTTCCACTCATCATGTGGGTCTCAGCCAGACAGGCATCCTGAAAAACAGGATCTTCACGAAATGTTATGAGGGGATGAAGATGTGTCCAGAGGAAGAACATTTTCTGACTGTGGGACAGCAGGTTCCCAACGAACGACAGGGATCAATCTACGTGAATTGACCACTGCCCTCAGCGATGACTGGCAATGGGATAGCATTTGGAACAGTTTTTATTTTAATAAAAAAACTAAGGGCCAAATCAAATCAGTAAACTGAAAAGGCGAATCTGAGGTTTTATTGTCATTCCCAGTAATCAATGGAAATATGAAATGTTAACATTTGCTTATATTTCCTTAAAATATTTTTCCATGAGCCTCTTCTGTGGTAGGACTTTAATTTCCAAGGAAACCGAGATGCTAATTATCCTTAGCTTTGAAAGAATAATTATGAAGTTGTCATATAATTTTTGTAGTCTTTGGGGAAAAAGGTGTTTAGCAGCTACATTATAAGCATTGCTTGCTCCCTTCTGATTTACGTGACACCTGAATAAAAATAGAAAAGTCTGAAAATTCACTGGAAATACCATGTTATACCATGGATAGGTCTTTGGTCTCAGTCCCAATTCTGAGTCTTTTCTTTTTTTGCCACTAGTCTGCTCCTGAAAGTCATTTCACCTCTCCTGTCTATTCAGATTATATACCCTTCCAGGCAGGGACTGACTTTCACAATGTATTTGTGCAGTGTCTAGCACAATAGGTCTCCAGGTGCTATTATAATCAAATAATGAATTATTAACTTGTTCCACTACTATAATACGTTCAGAAAGTTTGTTTTACATTCTCAACCAAAGCTATGGAGGAAATGGGTGTGGCTGTTAGTTACTGTCCTCTAAATTGTCCTATGACTGTATCTCATAAGTTTAAAAAGAGACAATGTGGATATGTGTTTCTTTTCATGCTCAGTTTCAGGTTTTCTTGTCTTCTATCTCTGTATGAATGTCATCAACACAGAGATGCAGAAGAGAGTTAACAGCGGGGGAGATAGTGTTTCTTCTGTTCTTAAGCACGATTTACATTAACAGTAATAGGTGCTATGTATGTGAATTGAGAGAGCAGACATAACTTTATTTGGAGGAAATGACATGTAAAGTTACTTAGGCATGAAAGCAAAGAGCTGGAGTATGTTTTATTATGGATTATATCTCTGATGTCATACAATATAACTAGATATTTAAAGAAAATTTCATTTTGTAATAACCCGAATGACTTATTATACAGTCTTTAAGACTGTAGAGCTAACATATTGATTGGGAAAATTTGAATTTGAATATTTTCTCCCACTGTAGGAGATTTTTCAAATGCTTTATTTTAGTTCTACTAATAAAGACAAGCTTTGAAACCCTGTTTTTAATACTATTCTCTCAACAAACGAAGAAATCAATGAAACAGAGGTGAAAGAGTTTTTGGGGTTTTTTTATTTGTCACCATGAAGAATACTGTGGGATTTTTAAGGGATGTAGGTTATTTTTTTCCTAGCCAGTGAGTAAAATTACAAATCAACTTTCTTCCAACTTGCATTTTATGTGCCAATTGCTTAAACCAAATGAGAAACTCTTTTTTAGCTGAGGACACTGAGCTCAAGTGGAAGATTTAATAAAGTAGAGAGGTCCTAGGGAGGAAATTTTCTGTTTCTATTTCCAGTGGTGCATCTGTTTGTAGCACATACTTTCTCCAGCAAATGCCAGTTTGCCTACAACACTTGCAATGAACTTCAGTTGTGTGCTTTAGTAGAAACTCTTAATTTTGATCTGACTCCCTTCAGGTAGCAACAAGTTGACTCACATAATCACAGCTCCCTGTAGCAGATAAAAATAACTACCTTGACTTTCCCTCCTTCCTTACTTTTTAGAAAATGGTTGTATTTTTATGAGTTCACTCTCACAGTAAGAAGGGATCTATAAGCTTTGGAACATAAGATGGTCCTGCAATAACAGCTATTTCTAAACCATTACAGTAATTAATCACAGAAGGAGCTACTGGAAAAAAAATCCTATAATTTTGAACACATAATTGAATTTTTATTGCTTTTAAACTGAAGTGTTTAGACCTTGAGAAAATCAGCTCAGCAAAACTTCCTCTTTGCCTCTCCTTCCTTCTGTGCTTTAGACAAAGCTTGGCAGCGCTCACAAGCTAAGTGGGAGCTGATTTAATAGCTCTTTATTTCAGTCTACCTCCTAAAGAAGAAGAAATGGTCGCTTAAAAATGATTCTCTTAAACAAAATGTACTGATCCAGTGGAAGTGAGTTTGGATACAAAGTGAAGACTTGCACATCCAAAGCTAGCACAGGCACCTTGCAGAGGAAGAAATCCACGTGCTCAGAGGAGGCAAGTGTTCTTAGGTTGTTAATTATGCTCATTGGCATTAACAGAGAGCTAAGGATGAAACTGGGGAAAGTGCAGATAAGTGTCAGCAGGCAAATTTGACCCAACCAAAAAAATGAGAGAAGAAAAGCACTTAAGGTTTATTGAAACATTATATTTGATGAATAAGAACTTCAATGTATTTTTAAAACTTTTTTTTTTCAGGGCTTGTAATAAAAAATAGAAAATCTTATGCCAAAAATACCCACAAGAGCTACGCAAGGAATGCTCACAGGAAGTCTAACAGTAGCTTTTTGAAGACAAATAAATTCTAAAAAGTTCTATGTATATGTTAATAAAATATGTTCATTCTAAATATGATGCCAGCACTACTCCTTCAATTTCTGAGCAGCCTTTTTACAATCATGTTAATATCCTTTCAGTCAGTGATATTTAATGTCTTTCCTTTCCCATGCCTGTATTTTGTCATTTCCATGTTGGATGGCAGAGGTGGTCCCCATACTAGTTAATTTTTGAAAATCATATAAAATCTCTAGTTAATGCAGAAAGCAAATTACAAGTGCTTCGTACACAGTGTGTATTACATATGTACAATTTGTTTAGTTTTCAGTTCTTTTTCATATGACAGTTCAAAGTATTTCTTGAAATCTCTAAAGCTCTTTGTGGATGGAGGCTTTGCCAGATTGGAGACTCTTCAATACATAGTTTTTTCCCCTCTCTGACAGCTGTCAGTTTTATTTAAGAATCCATTTACTTGATTTGTTTTCTGTTGACAAAATTAATGTCTTCTCAGTGGTATTCTTTTTTGTTAGGTGTCTGTGGTGGGTTGACCTTGGCTAGATGCCAGCTGCCTACCAAAGTCTGGGCAGGGGAGAGAAAGAATAACGAGAAGCTTGTGGGTCAAGATAAGGACAGGGAGAGATCATTCAGTAATTACCATCACGGGCAAAACAGACTCAGGTTGGGGAAATTAATTTAATTTATTGACAATAAAGTCAGAGTAGTGATAATGAGAAATAAAAACAAATCTTAAAACACCTTCCCCCCACCCCTCCCTTCTTCCTGAGCTCAGCTTTGCTCTCGATTTCTCCACCTCCTCCTCGTGAGCAGCACAGGGAGACAGGGAATGGGAGTTATGGTCTGGGTCCCTTTCGTGAGGTGCCATCCTTCAGGAACAGGCGCCCTGCCAGCAAACCTGCTTCAGCCAGGGCTTCTTTCTCCACAGGTCCACAGGTCCTGCCGGGACCTTGCCTTGTGTAGGGTTCCCACAGGGTCAGAAACCTTCTTTGGGCACATCCACTGCTCCACTGTGGAAGCTCCATGGGCTGCAGGAGGACAACCTGCCTCACCATGATCTTCACCACAGGCTGTAGAGGAATCTCTGCTCTGGCACCTGGAGCAGCTTCTACCCCTCCTTCTTCACTGACCTTGGTGTCTGCAGAGCTGTTACTCTCACATATCCTCAACTCCTCTCTCCAGATGAAATTGCTACATGCCTTTTTTTTTTTTTTTTGCACCCTTCTTAAATCTATTATTCCAGAGGTGCTACCACCATCACTGATGGTGATGTCTTGGCCAGTGGTGGGTCTGTCTTGGAGCCGGCTGTATTGGACACAGGGGAAGCTTCTGGCAGCTGCTCACAGAAGCGACCCCTGAAGCTCCCCCACCACCAAAACCTTGCAATGCAGACCCAATACAGTGTCTTTGCTTCTTCTTCTGTTGAGTTGTGTTTGTTTAGTTTTAACATTTAATTTCACCTCTAATAGGAAAAGAAGAAAATCTTTTACTGGAATTTGTGACAGTAACTTTAGCATATTCTGATCCTAAACGTATAAAAATTTTAACTTTTTTTTCAACCAGATTTATGCTGCAGATAGTCTTACTCCAAATTCTTAATTTCACCCACAATAGTCAAACATGAATTATAATTTCTCACGTGAATGTCAGAGCCTGTCTTGGTTGCACAGAGTCTTTAGCAAAAATGTGCGTAAATCTCCCAAAAGGCTCTCCCCACCTGTTAGCCTAAAATGCTTTTTTCCATAGCTCAGTGTTATTCAGGACATTCCACAGAGTACAGTTGCAGTATGATAGTGTTCTTACTGTTTTGAGACCTTAGCTATGATTGTGTTAGTTGATGGATTACTCTCCAATGTTGTCAAGAGATGGTAGATAAATTGTGCTGGCTGTTGTCACACAGAAGGAGAAGCCATGAGGTGGTTGTTCAACTCATCTGCCTTTAACACCCACCTTAGGTTTGAGCTAATTGTCTCCTGAAAATTGTATTTTTCTTTTCATTAACTATAGGGGAATAAAACACATCTGGTTTATACTATACGTCTAAATTCAAGAAAGCTCAGATCAGATAAATTCCTTCTTTCCATATTGCTCATATACAGGAATATTGATATATGCATTGGTAATATATAAGTACAATTAATTACAAATGTTATCCTTTAATAATTTAACATTTGTCTTACTTTTTTCCCGTGTTGCAAAATCCTGTGGTCTATAGTAGACATGAGTCCTGTATTCTCCAAATTCACATATTTCTAATTTGTGTGATATACATAAACCACATTTAATATGATTAGGCACTAATCAAGCTATAATATTAATAATTATAGATAATTAACAAGTTTTAATGAACTATCAACTATTAATAAACTTTAATCTCCTTAATAAAGCAGTTGTGACTTCAGACATAGCTCCACCAATCACTGTATTTCTTCTACAATTATTTTTCATTAAACTATCCTATTAACTCCCATTACTTGATGGTGGAGTCACCATCACTGGAAGTGTTCAAAAAACATGTGGATGTGGTGCTTCGGGACCTGGTTTAGGAGACATGGTGGTGTTGGGTTAACGGTTGGACTTGATGTCTCAAAGGTTCTTTCCAACCTTAATGATTCTGTGATTCTGAGATTCTGTGATTCTGTGACTTACATGAGATAAGACCAAAGACTGCATAGCTCAAAAAATATGACTTGAAAATTATAATGTTACCAGAGAAAGGTGGCAAGCTTTGTACTGACCTGAGAGTACAGGGTCCCAGGACTTGTCTGGACTTGTACTGGCCTGAGGTGAATTTAACTTCTTTTAGCTGCAGTAGCACTTCTTCAGTCTTCAAGTGACTATTGCCTAAATTTGTTTTTGTTTTAATTTACCCTTGTGCCACTGTGTGGCATACCACCTACTGCTGATTAACAGACAATAAAAACAAGCAGCTATTATGCATTGAGTGAACTGTCTATGACTCTAGGATTAAAATACATTATAGAAGAGTAGAGATATCAGATGGCATCAGAAATCCCAGACCATGATCATAGATCACAGTGGTCAACCATTTTTCACAAAGGAAAGAACTCATATTATGAGTCAGGCAAACCCAGTTTAAAGGGTAAGAAAGAGGATACACGGAACTGGGAA
>NW_010559633.1:19175-33716 GCF_000687285.1 Phaethon lepturus
TAAGTAAGCAACTGTCGTAAAATGTGTAAAAATAGTGCCAGATGGACCCAAGACTGAGGAGGAAGAAACCACCACAATCAACATCATATTCCTCTTAACGAAGAACTCAGGATAATGCCAGCTCACTGCAACCCCTTTTTTATTCCTGAGGATTAGTCAAACTGTTGCCCTGTGTCCTGGTTTCAGCCAGGATAGAGCTGGTTTTCTTCACAGGAGCCAGTGTGAGACGGTGTTTTGGATTTGGGATGAGAAATTGTTGATAACGTGCTGATGTTTTGGGTTGTTGCTGAGCAGTAAAAGACAGTCCAGCTTCTCGTGCTGGTCTGGTAGCAAGAAGGCTGAGGGTGCACGGGGAGCTGGGAGGGGACACAGCCGGGACAGCTGACCCAGACTGGCCAAAGAGATATTCCCTACCATACGACGTCATGCCCAGTACATAAACTGGAGTTGGCCGGGGGGCGGAAATCGCTGCTCGGGGACGGGCTGTCGATCACGGGGTGGTGAGCAATTGCTGTATTGGGCATCACTTGTTCTTGTACATTCCTTTGTTGGTATTATCATTGTTGTTCCCTTCTTTCTTTCTGCCCTATTAAACCGTGTTTATCTCAACCCACGAGTTTTTTTCCCAATTCTCTTCCCCGTCCCACTGCAGGAGGGGGAGTGAGTGAGCGGCTGCGTGGTGCTTAGTTGCCGGCTGGGGCTAAACCACGACACCCTGTTACCTAGGAGGAGGAGGGAGAGTGTAAATAACACCAGGGAAAAAGTTTATACTATGAAGTTCACACATATATATATGCATAAGTATAAATATATATATAAAAAATCTCTGTGCTAGTTCTTCTATCCAGATGTATGCCTAAGATCGGGATTTATTGCATAGGCAGCTTTGAAATTTCAGGTTTTGACAAGAGTTCACATCTTTCTTTTGAAGAGAAAATAATATTATTTAATATAGGTTAATGGGAGACCCAGGCCTGTTCTCATGTATTTGTCTATATCTCAATCAAATACAAGTAGTGGTATTTATATCCATCATGTGTCCATTATACATACATTTACTTGTAAAATGATTACTGTTTAGTTTGAAAGAAAGTGTCTCTTCTGCAAGAGAAGTGCTGTAAAACAATATTTGGTAAAATCCAAAGGGTTTTCAAGAATATAAAAAGACAGGTACATGTTAGAGACTGTAGCACAGGAGAGACAATCGTAGCAAGTCTGCAAACTTTTTTTCTTGACTTTGTTTACTGATTATTAAAATTCACAAAATTCTACCTGCTTTAGATTCCTCTGCCTTCTTACCATATGTGAATAATGTTAAGCCATACATAGAAAAAAAAAGAGAAAGTTAAGCAATGAAAGTTCATGAGTTTTTCAGATATTTTTGCTAGAAGGTAAATAGTAGAAAGTCTTAACCTATGCCAGAACACCAGAAAAGTTTTTTGGTGTTTTTTTTTTTTGAGGTTACAGTGTATAGGAAAGCAAAACCATAAAACTGAAACAAACTCCCTGGGTAATCAAATCAGTCTCCTGCAATTGCCGGCATTCAAGTCTTATAATTGTGTTCATGAATTTATCCATTATTTTAACTTCACATTCATGGGCAGATGCTGCCAAAAGACAACGAACGGCCCTTCGCCCAGGAATCTAAGGTTATTCTCACAGAGCTCTTGAGTACCAGGAAGGAGCTCTTCGTTACAACGTGCAGCACTGCAGGCCAGTGTTTAATCCATCTCCAATAGATCATGTGTCTGACTCTGGAGCATAATGCAGTTGTGGGTTTGGCAGTGATTTCAGAGTTCTGTGCAAGTGAGAGAGAAATTAAAAGAAGTTGAAGAGCCACTTTCTCAAACATCCTCTCTTTTGTACAACGCACTCTGTTACGTCTGCTTTTTTACCTATTTTGCACAAATGAAACACAGAGTTTTGTTGGAAGAAAATGCACAGAGAATTGACTTGCATGTATCTAGAAAAACAAATAAAAAGGAACTTTAAGCCTTTAGCATTGGTTATGTTATCAAAAGTACAGCTCAGTATTCATGAAGTGTTTCACCTTCTTAATGCAGATGTAGCATACAAAGTAATTAAGGGAAAATAAAATTGTTTCCTTTGCCATAGATCAAATAATACTTGATTCAAATAATGTCACGAATACTAACAGCTAATAATAATAATTAAAAACTCTTTATAATTCAAAGCCTGTTTTTTAAAATTTTATTTATTTAATAAAGAGTTACTTAAAAAAACTCCCAAACTTACTTTAATTCTCAGAGTTAAATTATGCCTGCTGCATGTGCACTTATGGGTTCATATGGTATCAAGCCTTGCATTCCTCAATTCAAAAATTGTCTGGAGGAGTTCTAAAGAAAATAACTATACTTGAGTCAAAGGTTATAACACTGATTGCTTTTACTTATAATGGCATATTTTTTCAGGCTGTTTAGCTGTACACCTTACGGATATAAGCATTTACCATATGAAACTTCAATTAGCAATGATTTTCAAGATATAAAAGGGTGCCTATCATAATGGCATAGTGAGAATGTGTGGTATACGTTCATTTAAAGTGCTGTTAATTCAATTGCTTTATCTGATCCAAAGTCACTTAGATTATATTAAATTAGCCATCTGTTTGGCTTTCACCTTGGAATGTCTGCCAGATGCTGAGTTTGTTTATAGACAATTCATTTGCAGACACAGCCTTAACAACAGGCTTGCTTGTTGGGGACTATCCCTGATGGAAGAGTTTACCTGGAAAGATGGAACTGTGCACTCCGAGCAGCAACTGCATGTTCAAAAGGGGTAAAAATTTATTCAGTACTTTGTGTCCAGTACACTATTACACAAATTATGTCCTCTTATTAATTTCTGTAATCTGTATGATGAAGAGGCTTAAATGGTTCCACAAAGCGGCATCATTCTGTATAGTACCCATTTATACATTTTATGGTTTTCTTTTTAATTAAGATCTGGCACTAAAATTAATATAGCATTTTGTTTTCTACTGGGCATAGAAGCTTTTTACTGAGTCTCCAGATAGCTTTTAAAAGTCTATTAAAAAGCTGTATGTCATTCCACCGTCGTTCCACGTGGGAAAAATATTTATTTAATGGGATGGTCAGTCTTCTTTCCTTTTCCCCTCCAAAATAACACTTGTTCTTCATCACAAAAATGATACAAAGCTGCTCAGGAAGAATTAAGAATTAGGCAGAAATTAATCAAAATGCTTTGATTGGGTTTGTTCATCATCTATTCAAGAGTAATCCACCATGGAAAAAAAAATCTTAGTCACTGGTCCAAATAAACAGAGTAGCATGCAATCACTGAGCAAAAATCAGAAGTGGTTTATGCTCACCCGGAGAGATATTTGATTAAATAACAGGCTCAGTCCAGCCTTTAGTTGTCAAAGATACCCAACAGATCCTGACGTTGCTAGTACTAGACATAGTGCTAGGTACTAATGACTACTGTCAACAGCAAAAATAAAAAATTGGCTTTCTTCAAGTAGCAATGAAAGGCTATTTCTGTAATAAAAATAACTTATTTTTGTTGTATAGAAGAATTAAGCATGTTCACATATACTAAATAAACCTTTTGGAAAAAAAATAAGCATTCTTATTTAATGGTTAAGCCAATTTCTAAACGACAGGGTTTAGAAGATTTCCTTTCCTTAGGGGAACTTTATACCACCTTTTTTTATTGCAGGCTTTTAAGCAAAGGCTTTTTTAGACTCCTTTGAAACATCTGGTCCTGACCAATGTTAAAAACAAGATAATAAATTGGATGGATTATGATACAATCTGATTCAGTGTGGAAATTCCTATGATCTGACTGAATAAATATATAACTTTGATATTTAATCACTGAACCCTGACACTTATCCATTCCAAAAAGGTTTAATTCGTACTGGATTTTGCAGACTACCACTTTCAAAGCTTTTGATTCAACATTATGTAAACTAAACCAATGCATAAATTTGTAGTATATATCTGACTGAATCAGTCAGCCACTCAGGTCACTTAGATTGCTTAAAGAAAAACACCTTATTAGACATTAAATGGCAGATTGCCATGAGCAACATAACGGATAAAGGAAAAATTCTACCTGTACAGGAGACAGCTCATCTGAGTTTGGACTGGTCATGACATGACTAATTTTTTTTAAGCTGAGTAAGAATATTGTTTCATGCACAGGTTAATCTTGAATGTCACAGTACTTTTTCAAAAGAACAATTCAAATACCCATTTTATGCACATTCCTCAGTGGGTTCCCCATCTAAACAGTATTTTGTAATGTCTCTGGTAAAGGGTAATTCACAACACATATTTCCATTGACCTCCTACACCCTTCACGAGGCAGAAGACGGAGTGTCAGTTTCTACGCTGATATGAATTTTTGTCCTTTAGGCCTTCATCCATTGACTGCCAACTTCAAGAGCAGAAGGAACCAGTGACAAGGCAAAAAGAATGTGTGACATGAATGGATTAAAGAACAGAGAGGATGGTTTTACTACCAGAATATTTAAGGAAACTGGGCTGGGTCAAGGAACAGAAAACAAGGTTGGAAAAAAGGGAATAATCTTTGTGAAGTTGAATAAAGGCATGAGCAAGAGGTCTGGTATTCTAAGAAGTGATAAAGGATACATTCTGGAAATACTAGAAAGAAAACTGGAATGAACTGGAGAAGTTTTGAAATTACAATCAAGATAAAGGCAACACTAAAATAGGATCAGAGTATGAAGCAATGTTTACAGAGATTACTTCTGCCTGAAATTTTTCACGTCTTTTTTTTACCTTTGGAAGCTCTCATAAACTCATGACATGATTGATTAAGCAATAGATTTTATACTTAAGAGGTGGAATAATGAAAAACAAATTTTTTGTTTTAAGTCCATTTTTCAAAATAAAGTGAACATTGGTGCAAGATAAGCACAAAATGCATTAAATTAATTTGTTTACTTAGAAATGCTCTTTTTCCTTTTTATTTCAGCATTTTCAATTTTTTGTTATGTGATGTCTTTCATTATTTTGGGCTTTTTTATTTGAAAGATAAAATTATCAAAATTTCCCATTTGATGAGAATTCCATTTCACAACAAACTCTAATGAGAACTATAATATCAATAGTCATGAGAGAATACGTGAGCAGGCAGTAGGGCTTAAGAAGCAAATGAATTACAGTTTTAGCTGCCAAAGTAACAATAATATAGAAACAATGGGGATTTTAATTTTATTGCACCTTTTTAATTTTAATTCATTTTATTTTCAGAAAAATGTAAAGTTATATTAATTTTAAAAATAGAAAAAGAGAATTTTTATCCTGTCTAGAGGAACTAAACAGTGATTTGGAAGACACAAGTTTATGTAAGATAAATCAGGGACTAGAGTATCTGTCTTCCATTTTAGAAGACTGTTCCAATGCTCAGGGTATTAACTATTATGAATAGCTTCTTTTCACACCTGCCTTCAAATTAAAACTCAACAAGTGTCTTTCTAGTACCAAGCCAGAATAAAAAAAATGAATTAAAAAAATGCCAAAACAATTCTTAAAAGAGAGTCCTTGTTTTAAAAGCAAAGCTAGGCATAATGGTATTTCATGGTGTTATGTGAACATATGAGAGACAAAATAAGTTCTACAAGTCATAAGGATGAGATGTATCTGCAAATCTGATGAGAAGATCATCAAAGCCTGTGGACAGTTCTTCAGAAAAACATTTAAGAAAAAAACCCGTATCTATATAGTAAAAAACTCCGGTATTTATAGTGAAGCACAGGTGAAATAGATAACAACCAGAAGTAATTCATAAACACTCATATATATAAACATATATACATATATACATATATGTGATATATATAAAATATTGTATGTGTACGCTAATAATATATATGCATTTTATATATACAGATTTGCATGTATGTAATGCAAGCATAGGAACATGAAAGAGCAGGATCCAGGCTGGTTTTGGACTGTATAAATATGCCAGTGTTCTTACATGGAGTTTATCCTTCACAATCCTGACCTAGATCAACCAATCTTTTTTCCTCTTAGAGTCCTTGATTAAAACTCCCTTCTTTATGAGCATTCCTTCCCTGATCTGCTCACCAACCTTATCTACACTCCTTCAAAAGTATTATCTAGCATAGACCTAAACAGATTCTATAAAATTGAGAATGCTCAGTTGTAATATTTTGAGCACATATACTGTCTTTCATGTTTGTAAAGTATCTGGCACACATATGGCATGCTAGAAATGCATTAATTTAGTTTGAATTAAATTAAATTCATCCAAAATTTGATACTGCAGATCGATGTGTTGGCTTCTGTTACTGTAAATCTAGTCATGTTTTCAAGGAAATATCATGCGTGTAACTTCTTTCCATAATATATTTCTTCATAAGCCAATTGGCAGGAAAAAAGTGAATAGAAGGAAATGCAAAGAAATAGCAAGCAGCAAAAGCAGAAGAGCAGAAAGCAAGCAAAGATAAGAGTATATAAAATACTGATAGGAAAAAGGATGGGTTATGAGGGAACAGGCCAGAGAAAAAAGTGAGATGGTAAAGAGAGGGACAAACAGATGAAATATGGATATAAAACGAGATATATAAATTGAAAGCAGAGAAATTGGCAGCTAAAACAACACAGGAACCATGGAAACAAAATAGAAAACAATGTGCAAAAGACTAAAATGGTGAGAGAGGACAGTTACATCTTGTTTGAGGGTGGAACAGTATTGCAGCATTATTTTCCTTACTAAGACTGCCCTTTTGGGTTAAAAAATACACCTCACCCTCCTTGCCATAGTCATGTTGGCCAAAACCTTTAAAGTAGACCCCGATTGACAGAAGAGCTGTTTTCTTCCTATGCTGGTGATATGCTACTGGTATAAGTCATGCCTTCACTGCATGCCTAAATATTGACTGCTCTTTCACCTTTCTAGGAACTAAAAATACTATAGACTTCTGTGGATCTCTGCAAGTGATGAAGAGTCTGGCTAAATTATACTAAGGGTCTGGTAAAAACATAATGCCTGTAAAGGTCCATGTGCACAGATGAACTATGGAGCCAAAATTTCAACACAAAATAGCCCTCCCTGAGCTGTCACCTCACTTTGAAGGTGGTTTAAATTGCTGAGCATCTGCTCATTAAATTATATGGTTTGTTTCTTTATAGATGTGATGCCCAAGCCTAAGCATCAGCTACTCAAGACCTTACAACAGATCCAGAAACTGAACTTTAATATGTTCATCTTACCTGATGAGTCCAGTCTGTTAGCTAGCTATTTTGAAATCCCACTCAGCATAGAGGGAAATTTAGCTCAAAAAATAAAGTTATAGTAATTTCCTCCAAAATACATTAAAAACAGACATTTTCTCCCCAGTTGTTAGGGTTTTTGTTTGCTTTTATAATCACACTTATAGGCAGAACATAATCCATAAATTTGGAAGCCTGGTTTTAATGTATTTCCCAATGTGACCATATTTAGAACTGTCTCCCAACAGCTCAGAGACTGGCCTGACTTCAAGGCTATAGACTAAATGTGACACAGCCCAAGTCTCCTGACATGACTGCTGCAGTGTTGGACCAAGCAATCAAGATGACAAGAGCTGGAAAATGAGTGGGGCCCTTGACTGACAGTTATGGTGTATGGGTAAGAATAGGCAATAACAGGTTTCAACCATTCTTCCTGGATCAGTTCTTTGTGTTTTAATGCGGGTGTCGTTGAATGCAAAATGTATAAGCAGTGTTACAAACAAGCTCAGGACTTATACTTCAGCCACCTTCCATCTACTGGTACCTTGACTACCAGACCAGAAGAAAAGAGTGAGCCCCACTTGCTGTTCTCAGGAACATATGGATTGAGAGATCTACCTTTATTATTTCTGGATGAGGATGAAGACACTGCAGTTTAGAATGCAAGTTCCTCAGCTTTGAAGAAGTATAGAAAAAACAGTATCAAATGTATCCTTAGTGACCACCATTTGTTAGTGCATGCAGCACTGTTAGTGCATTTAACTAAATATTAGTGCAGTTCACTGGATAGGACATGCCCTTTGTTACAAGGTGGTGGTGGGATGTCCTGCACTGCATACACTTGCTGCTCCAGGGGAAGCCAATGGGAGTGTCAGGCTAAGTATCAAGCAGAACTGAGCCTAAGGGAAATGTTTTATTTGAGAAAACTGTAATCATTAGTGACAAAATGGAATATGAACATGTCTTACTGCTGTCTACTTAAAGCCTCAGATTAAAAGTAAGGCAATTCCTCAATGCCCGAGGACTAATGCTTAGGAATAGTGTGGTTAGAATTGTATACAGAATAAAAAGTTGGTGTTGACTAAAACACATTACCATCTGCTTCATTGTTTCATTCCACTAGAGATTAATTGGGTTGATCTGAGTTAGCAGATACTCTCAATGAAATTACATAGTATGTTGATGAGGATTTCAATTCAGCTACTGATTAACTTGTTAGAATACCCAGGTGAGGTGATAATTGTTCCAGAAATCTGAATACAAAATTTTAAAACCAAGTTACTGCTTGCTGTTGAAAGTTGTGCTGACTTAAGGATTTTTTCTCATTTGTGTTACTATCAACCACACTAAAAAGAATTAAGCCCTATGCATGTACGCATCATATGAGCTTATGTGTATATAATACATGTTTGTATCTCTGTGTGTGCTAAGGTGTATGTACCTATATATACACACATATATTTATTCAGATACATGTGAAAGTCCTAACCATTGCTATGGCAGGACTTTCACATGTGTCTGAACTGTAGATTTTTCAAGTTGTTATGACAAGTGATGTCCTTATTGATTAAAAAATGCCTAATTCCCTAAACCTGCTTCTGGAATGCCATGTATGTATATTTTAGCCACTTCAATTTAAAAATATTGCCTTGAGTCTCTTTTTAAAATGGGGCTTAGCTCCCAAGTAATTAACCTGAAAAGCATGTATTTGGATAAACTTATGTTATGAAGTGATTGAAATTGCTGAATTAAATGAATGACAGACAAGAGAAATCAAGGAAGTTACTGTACACCCAGTGTACAGCCTCAGGCTCTATGTCATCAAAATGATGTAATTGTATCCCTTGCATACCATCATCAATGTCAATACCAATATTTCTAACTGAGTAGCAATTATGCCAGCTCCATTGACTTCAGGAGGGGTCCAGTCCTGTTGGGTGGAAGGCTACACTCCCATCCAGTTGCAAGTTTGAAGGGAATGTTTGGAATAGATTAGTTCTTTTGAAATTAATCTTTGTTTCTAAACCAGTATTAAAATTCCCATCCAAAAAGTTAGATAATTACAACTGGAAACATATAATACCATAAGCATTGACGTAGCATAGATCATTCCAAACCAGTCATGTTCGGGTGAAATAAAACCATATGAGTAATATGCATTCCAGGAACGAAAGCAAATTCCAGTCCTAAAGCATGATCAAGAAAAAGGTACCCACTGTTTTGTTTATTGTTGTATTGAACTCACAGTAGTTCTATTTCACAACTTTATGTTCCACATAATGCAATTATACACACCTGAGCCTTGACATCTGTGTCCCATAAGTATTTTTAAATCTCCAGAGGAAAGTCTTTTGTGAATTTACAAGCAATCCCGCAGCAGTAGTCTTGATGAAGTACACTTAATCATGCAATAGGCAAAAAAATTGTTTTTTTAATAACAATGCCTCATTATTCTATCTAAACACATCAGCACTTATGCTAAAACATTAAATATGAAATACATTCTGCTATTTAAGAGTGAGGTTTTTTCTACTTTTTCTCCCTTTTTTTTCCTCAGTACTTCAAGTCAAGCTGTGAGGAAAATCTCTTCTGCCTGCTATGCAACTTTATCTTAATCCAGGGAAGTGGGAATCTAGCAAATGAAAAATGATCCAAAAGTTAATGTGGAACAAAATATCTAGGCAAAATTTTGACAGCGCAAAATTCTTAGTGCACAGAAAGCCTGAAGGAGTATTCTGTCTCTCTTAGTTGAAGTGTGATTACAAAGATCAACCGAATATTTTATTTCTTTATTATTGCTATTAGTATTGCTTTTTAATTTGACTGTGAAACAATTTCTGTACATTTATGAAGAAAATGTAAGCAAACGTTATGGACTGGCTTTTTCATATATGGTCTATTAAAATAGATGGCCTCAGTTCTGCAATCTGAAATGAAATGGCAAATTTCCAGTGTCTGTGTAAAGTCCAATCAGTCTGGAAATTGTAGTTTATGGTTACTAGCATATTACTAGCATCATGCTTTGGGCTGATGAAAAGTTAAAACTATTTTGTCCTATGTACAGATACACTCCCAAGTTTCATTTTTCCAGCTCTCATTAATTAATTTTTATTTAGGTTCACCCATTTCAGATTTAAAGAAGTCTCACTGTACCTCTTGGCAAGCAAGTTTTTGAGAAAAGTTTATTCATAAGATTTTTTTTTCTTAAAAAAAAAAAAAGGTGACAGTTATCAAGACTAAATGTATGTAATGTGTAAAATAGGTTACCTAACATTAAGCTTGTTGAAAAACAAAGGAAAAAGTGAATGAAAACTAGTGTTTTCTTCTTGGTTTCCTACAGGGAAATTAATGGAGTGTTTGGCTAGATTTTTCTATTTGATTTTAATTAAAGGAGAAGGGATAGAGTAAAGAAAAGGGGTAGATAGCTGTTATGGCAGTTATTACCTTGACTTGGGAGGAGTCAACATAGAAGTCAGGTAAATTCCTGAAAATAAATATGAATAAAATACACTAACATAACAATGACAATTATTTTCATTAAATCAGGTTGTTAATAGACCAGGTGTTGATTCACAGGTAAATGAGGACTGAGGCTCTTTTATTACATGACGTTTCCTCACACTGTCTCTCCAGGATGGTTTCTGTCAGAACTGAATATGCAATGCAAGTCTATACACAAGTGCTACTTGCAGGGTCTGATGGCAGATGGCAGCCAGAACTTGGATTCAGTTTTCAACAAATATGGCATATTGTCACCAATTTCTACAAATGATGGAACATCTCAAAGTAGGGATACTGCAAAAGGGTCAACATGGGGTTTTAATTTTTCAAAATTCATTGGTATGAATTACTCCCTTCCCTTTTCTTTATAATATACAGGGCTAAATCAAAACCTCAAACTGTGTTTTTTCTTTCTTTTTCATAAGCATTAACAAGTGGTTAAAGGCAGTCTCTGAAGTGTTTTTTCCAAAGTAAACAGTAGCAATGCCAAAACGTGAAATTATCACTTTTGATGTCATCCTGCAAAAAAAAAAAAAGAGGATGAGATTATGGCTCTAGATCCTGATGATCCGAAAGGGAGTTTACAGAATCAGTCATTTTGAAGTCACTGGCTCTGTAGGCCAAGGACCTGGTCTCTTGTCCAAGCTCCATCTGAAAGCAAGGTCAACACTGTATTAAGGCTGTGCTACTCAGGACTTTGTCCAGTCAGGTCTTGCAAATCTCCAAGAGAATTTACAAGAGCTTCTGCATGCAACCTTTCCAATATTAAATTATCTGCAGAGTGGAAATGTGCAGAGTTGAATTCAAGAACAAGCTGGTTGGACTGATACAAACAAAACATTTGTTCAGAAATTGCTCATTACATTTAACAGAGGTTTTCTGAAATAAACAGAGGTTCAAAAATTTTCCATGGATTAAAGAGTTGATCCTTGAAAAACTCTGATTCTAAAGTCCTGAATAGGATCTTAGTTTTCTGGACTTCACAGTGCTGAAAGTATCATCTCATCTCTGCCATAGCTTCAAGGTTGCTTGGTATGAAACTAGATGTGAGAAAAAGGGAAGTAGTATCTACTCATAGTCATGAATCCATGTTGGAATTGTGGAACAGACATAGCTCAGCCCTGTATCTAGACAGGATGGATAATACTGATATAATCTTTGTGGTCTTCTACAGTGGCTCAGTTTCTGTTACTGACCTTCACTTCTGAAAATGGTTAGCACTCCATGTCTCATTGGTAATATGATACTTGCAAGCATCCCCCAAAGCAAGAGCCATAAAAGGTCAGTTAAAAATAAATAAATCTTGCCAAAAGGGAACAGTTTCAGATAGTGAATGAGCTATTTCTATTAAAAATGAGCAGAACGTGCAGTCATGCCTACCTTATTTTTGAGAGGCTTATACCTGCCACTTTCGATGGCTGTAAGGCATAATGGTAAAACATTGACACTTACAAACTAATTCCTGTGCTTGGATTTCATTGCTAAAGAGTCAATTTTGCTCAGGGCACGTTGAGATAAGAAGTAATGAAAGTGGTAGTAATTTAGTATATATTTCAATAAACTCTTCCCTCACACTCATACAGACCTCACTGCTAAGATATGACATTGGAAGACTACGGTTATTGAGGAGATTTACTTAGACTGTCAAATGATACGAAGATTCAGCTTTGGCAAAGAACAGATTACATGTCCAACTGTATAAGTATTCCATCTATTAAAAAAATATGAACTTCCCTTTCAGTGCATTTGAAAACACAGCAACATTCTATTCAGTAGATAACTAATTCATTGGATGGTCACGTCCAGAGGGTAGTGGTCAATGACTCAATGTCCAGATGGAGATTGGTCACAAGTGATGTCCTGCAGGGGTCTGTATTGGGACCAGTACTCTTTAATATCTGCATCAATGACAGAGGCAGTGGGATCGAGTGCACTCTCAGCAAGTTTGCAGATGACACCCAGCTGAGTGGTTCAGTTGACATTCCTGAGGTGCGACGAGCGAGGGAAAACAAGCAGTCGACTCAATGTGAGTGATAAAGCAAGCTTCAACTTTATTGCAAAACCCTACACATATTTATACACTGAGTTCTACCTTATGCATACTTGTCTTACAATCATTGGCTTAGCTCTAAAGATTACATTATCATACTCCTCCTACTTGCGGTTACTGCTATGTGGTCCGGGTTCCATCCTGTTTTCCTTACTTCTTCTTAGCTGTTTATCACAGCTCCTTCTCCTCAAGGCCAAGCCCTGCAGATGTCCAGCTGTTTACCAGCTTCCCAATGCCAGATACTGCTACGTGGTCCAGGTTCCATCCTGTTTTCCTTATTTCTTCTTAGCTGTTTACCTGCACAGTGCAAGGTCAGTACGACCTTCTTTTCTCCCTCGCCAGCATAACTCGAAATTTTCCACCGCGACCTAGTCTGGCTAACTTATGTCAAGATTGAATCACAAGGCTCCTCCATGGAGCCATGACTGCGTTCCCTCATCCATTTTCCAACACTGAGGGATGGGATGCCATCCAAAGGGAGCTGGACAAGCTTGAAAAGTGGGCCCATGTGAACCTCATGAGGTTCAATAAAGCCAGGTGCAGAATCTTCCCCTCTACTGTGCTCTGGTGAGACCCCAACTGGAATATTGCATCCAGCTCTGCAGTCCTCAGCACAAGAAAGACATGGACTTGTTTGAGCAGGTCCAGAGGAGGGCCACAAAAATGATCAGAGGGATGGAATACCTCTCCTCTGAAGAAAGTCTGAGAGAGTTGGGGTTGTTCATCCTGGAGAAGAGAAGGCTCCAGGGAGACCTTATTGCAGCCTTTCAGTACTTCAAGGGGGCTTGTAAGAAAGATGGGAACAGACTTTTGAGCAGGGCCTGTTGCAATAGGACAAGGGGTAATGGTTTTAAACTAAAAGAGGGCAGATTTAGACTAGATGGAAGGAAGAAATTTTTTACAATGAGTGTGGTGAAACACTGGCACAGGTTGCCCAGAGAGGATTTGTGGATGCTTCATTGCTGGAAACATTCCAGGTCAGGCTGAATGGGGCTCTGAGCAACCTGATCTAGTTGAAGATGTCCCTGTTCATTGCAGAGTGTTTGGACTAGACGACCTTAAAACGTCCCTTTTAACCCAAAGATTCTATGATTCTATAATTCTGTGATCCTTCCTGATAGTATCAAGGTGGGGACTGATCCATAAGACTATAACTAACAACAGAAACCCCATTTTTTTCATAATTCAATCAGTTTTCCCCTGAAATCTCTCTGCCTTTCAGCTAACATCATGTGGTTGCCTTGCTCTTCCGGAATTGCAAATGGAAGGAAGACAGCTTGTTAAAAATCTTACCTAAGGAAACCAGATGTGCAAGAAAATGTTTTTCACAGAGGTGTTCAACAAGGGATGTCTTATGTATCAAGAGCACTTGAACTTCTTCATGAAGGTCACACAGACTCCAGAGTGCTTTTCCATGGAGAGCAAGCTGAGTTTGTTATGCAGCAGCAGTTGAAGACAATTAGTTTCATTTCATCACAGAATGCTTAAACATCAGAATTTAACACATGCACATTGATTAAGTTCATTTTGATTCACTGAGTATTTTTTGTAGCACTGTTGACAGTTATTTTGATATCAGTGATTCTGAATGATCAATGATCTCAAGAAGTATTGCATCGGATGACACTTTCTTGTTTCCTACTATCCCTGTGGCTCAGAGGCTGGTGCCATTGGCAGAATTTTGGTTATTTTGACCATGGGGAGGTCAAAACCAGGAAACTCCCTGGTCTGGTTCAGCCC